>NC_136651.1:1803309-1860809 GCF_949748355.1 Melanostigma gelatinosum | reverse complement strand
ATTGGTAACTATTTTTAACGTTTGAGTCATTTTGCATGCAAAAACATTTCATGATTTGCTGCTTTTCCCTCTAATAATGTTGATAATTGTAATAATTAGTTTTAATGTTGAGGTCGTGAATGTGTCACTTTGGGCTCTTCATTAATAATCGTCTGAATATTCCTCCTCTGGTCTCTAATATATGTGTTTGCCTCTTTGCAGCACATGTGCAGCAAATGTGGGATTCATAGCAACATCAGGACGAGTCCTATGTGGCTGTGCAGAATCTGCAATGAGCAGCAAGAGGTGAGAGGATGAGGGAAGATGAAGAACAGAGTGGGTTTGATAAAATCAAGGGTTCCATTTGTGCCATTATGTCGTTCATCCGCCGGCAGAACAGAAGCTTTCCTCGTGATATGAGCCACTGTCGCTTTTAGACTCATCTTTTTAGCACAGAATTGCATTTCACTGTCCAGTGACCCGTAAAATGACCTTCCATTGACACCTTCTCAATGTCCAAAAAATGATTCATTTTCAACGCTTTTTTAATTCTTAAAAATACAGTTTTTCATATTTTGATGAATATGAAAGATGAAGAATAAGGTCTGCTGTCTGTTTCCCTCCCTGATGCACTTATACAATGCTGCTTTGATGATGGCGCTGCAGTTTTGTTGAGGTCTCTGCCTCGGGGAGCGCAGACTCTTTAAATAAACGCTCTCTCCTGTCAGCCATGCACAGAATAGCTATCGTCATGCTGCGACATACACAGAAATAAACAGAGAAATCAAACACATTATTCAGTCTATGTTTGTTTGTGAATTTATAGATGTTCACAAATTATTACACAATTGAACACGGACCACTTTAATTTACAAGGCAGATAGAAAGACTTCTTCTCAAGCTGCAGTTCCATTATCGGCCACTAGAAGCTAACACGTTGATATGGTCAAAGGCAACAATTTCATTTATTTTCACGTGACAAATGCTTTGTTTCTTTCATGATACGTTCAATACATCTTCAACAACAGATTGTTTTGGGCCACTTGGGGCCAGCAGGAAACAGTGAAGCATCATCGCCGTTTCAGTCTTTTTGATCGAGATATCTGTCTGTTTAGCTGATAAATGATCCACTATGTTCACCAGCGAGTCCATACATTTGTCAATCTGCCACGAGAGCAGTGAGAGAGAACCAGAGACGTCTTTTACATCCTCGTTTGATACATCGTTAGCATAGAAATGTTGATTTTAGCCGTTTTAAAGCTGCACTGATCAATATTTCTGTGTTTAAAATGAATCAAATGACCATATGTAATGTGAAAGAGGGTCTTGTAGTGACGAACAAAGAATTCTTGCAGGTCTTTTCAGCTCTACTGAGCATTTTAGCCTCTTTCAGCTGGTTGTTTTGGTTTAACAGCCCACAACTCTCCCTTCTCATTGCTCTCATCCTGTCGTTTCCAAACAAACTGCAGACCGACAAAGTCAACAACAAGCTGGTGAACATGGAGCATTTAGAGACAAATATCTTGAAACGGATATTGGACTTACATTCCTCAGGTGGCCAGAAACATGACTCCATATTGAAGCTGAAATTGTTATGTGTCTGCTGGATGTGTAATATTGTTGACGGGTTAGCCGAATATCAACTGGGGATGTGACTGCACAACATGGCCGCATCTTTGCTTTCTGTATCGTCCTCTTGAGGTCAGGCTTTCATGTGCTCACTGTGTGTTGCTGCAGGTACAGAAGCGTTCAGGAGCTTGGTTCTTCAAGGGAAGAGTCCAGCAGAGTCTGCCTGCCCCCCTCCATCTGTCCGGATCTCGACAGTCCAGCATCGAGAACAGTTCTGGTCCGGGAGGCCACGATGGACCACGGGAACCCCCAACACATCGTCAGGGATACGGTACTTGACTTGAATGCCGGACTTTTACCTGTAACAGGGTATTTCCACACTGTAGTATTTCTACTTTCACTACAGTAGAATAATCAGAGTACTTCTTCCCTCACTGCGGTGGCTGCAGCACCAACAGTGTTGTGGTGTTGGTGATATTCTTATTTCGTCCCCTCAGAGACGCAGCAGCAGCCGTCCTGTGGATCAGAACAATGGGAGCAGACAGCGAGAGCAGCAGCTGACAGCCACAATGAGAGCGCGTCCTGTCCAGCGGGGGTAATGAAGGCCGAGAGACACGTGTCAGCCTCCAAACCACCTCCATCAAACGCACAGCAGGTCGTCCCCGCCTCAGGTCAAGTAACGCCGCTCCGTCTATGAATAAACCCGACGTTCAAAGGATTTACCATCAATAACGACGCGTTGAAAGATGTTTCAGACAGAATGCATTTGCTCCTGCTGCAGTTGTGGAAAACAAACGCCCGGAGAGGGAAGAGACAGTGTCCCCTCCAGCTGTGGAGGCAAAAAGACAACCTGTTGTCTCCAGCTCCATTTCATCACATGTTCCTGCAACCAGAATTAATCCACCGGTCAACAACACCGCCCCCCAAAGACCCCCACCGGATCGAACAGAGGAGGAGGAGGAGGACTCCGATGACGCCAGTGAGACTGAGTCTTCCTCTTAACACTCAGCTGCTTCACAGAAGTGTCTTCACCCAAAGGGTCCCAGATCTTTACTCTTTCACTCGTTTCTATCTCTGTGAATATCAATTGGGCCTGAAGCTGTGAATGGAGCGATGCAGAGTCACAAATCAATGTTTATCTGCTTTAGAGGGAAACAGTTTTTTCTAACAGATCAGATGTCTGTTTGACGTGTTCCTGTGTTTATTTATTCTTGCAGCCACTCTGGGATCTCTGGAGTTCAGTCTCCTGTACGACCAGGAGACCCACGCTCTGCACTGCTGTGTGGTTAAAGCAAAGGTAAAGACATGGACACGAGACGAGACGAGACGAGACGAGATGAGACAAAGCTAAATGGAGTAAGACTAAATTAGATTGGACTAGACGTGAGGAGACTGGACAAGACAAGACGGGAGAAAATGAGACAAACACTAAATGAATAAGACAACTAATGACAAAGTACGTTAGGACAAGATGGGAATGTCAAGACGAGCCAATGAAAGATGGAACGAAACAAGAGAAGAGAAAAGAAGATGGGACGGGACAAGACAGGAAAAGACTTGACAAGAAATGACAATAGAAGAGAAGACGAGACAAGAAAAGACAAGAAAAGACAAGACAAACAAGATGGGACAAGACATTTGAAGACGAGAAACGACAAGAAAAAACAAGGACAAGACAAGGAAAGATAAGATAAGACAAGATGAGACGGGACAATAAAAGACAAGAACAGACGATGAGACAAAACAAAACGAGGTGTATCCAGTGAGTGTAAATGAGATTTGGAGAGACATTTGCATTCTAACAATAAAATATGTGGAATATATAAGAACGTCTGATGTGTGCAAAGATTTAGGGAGACGTTGAACACTTCACCTCACGCTGACTCTCACCATCATGTCTCTTGACGTCTCTCAGGGGTTGAAGCCGATGGACTCAAACGGACTTGCTGACCCGTATGTGAAGCTGCACCTCTTACCGGGAGCCAGTAAGGTACGATCGCCATCATTAAAACTTCAGGTGTGCCGCCATACGTCTTCTTTTTAAAACTGTGATAACCATTTTTTTAAATTCATCTGCTCTCAGTCCAACAAGCTTCGCACCAAGACTCTGAAGACCACCCTGAACCCTGTGTGGGACGAGACTCTGGTCTACCACGGCATCACTGATGACGAGATGTCACGCAAAACTCTCCGGTAAGAACAAACTCAACCTTCCTCCAGTTGCAATGTTGGACCGGTTGCATGAAAGAGTTTCACGAGGCACGCTTGTCTGTCTTCAGGCTCTCAGTGAGTGACGAGGACAAGTTCGGACACAATGAATTCATCGGAGAGACGCGAGTCGCTCTGAAGAAACTGAAGTTCAACCAGAAGAAGAACTTCAGTGTTTGTTTGGAGCGAGTGATCCCGGTGAGTCTGAGAACGACGCCGATGCTTCCTATTGTTCAGATGAAGCAGGAGCCAGTTAGCTTTGTTCAGCTTAGCTTAGCATAAAGACTGGAAACAGGGTGGTTATGTGGGGACTGTGAGGGTCGTTTTCATGCTTCAGTTTGTGGACAGTTTTACAAATGAGATGAAAATGAGACTTATAAGTGAGCTTTAAAGGTTCTGTTCGGAGGATTTCTTTTACCTTTTTCCCAGAGCCAGCCAGGCTATCTGTTTCCAGTCTTTATGCTAAGCTAGTTAGCTGCTGGCTGTAGCTTCATATTTACCGTACAGATATGAAGCAAGAAAGTGAATCATCACATTTTCTTGCCTCTTTGATCGAATGTGTACAGAGACTAAGTAAGTATCACAGTGCTCGTGATGATGATGATGATGATGATGATGATGATGATGATGATGCTGGTTGTTTATTCTCCATACAGGTGAAGAAGACTGTTGGGGGGTCGGCCCGTGGCATGGCTCTCTATGAGGAAGGCGTAAGACCCTCTCATGGACTGTATTGGATGTTGTTTGACTGTATTCAAAGATGTCAGCTCAGTTTGTTGACATCAAAGAGAGAACAGATGAAAGGAAACGTCAGATTCTATCCTCAGACCAAAACAGACAACGGTGCGATGCGTCTTCTTCCTCTGTGTCGTGGACGTACTGTAGGGAGGCGCCGATCTGATACTGATCTAATTAAGCATTAAACTTCATCAATATCATTAAAATATTCACTGTTTCCCCAACAAATGCACTATTTCCTCCTGTTTGTGTGATTAAAAGTACAGTGAGTCGTTGTTTTATCAAGAAAAAATGTAATAGTCACGGCTCATCTTCTGTAGAACTAGAGACAGGAAGTACGAAAGTATTTAAGGGACTGACGAATGTATTCTTGGTTCTGGAGTTCATATTGCATAATGATGTACATGTAGACCATTTAGTCCTTAAGCACATACATTATCCTGCATTAGTAGATATTATGAGAATCACTGTAATCCCTCCAGACATGTGCAGAGGGCAAAGGAGCATTCGGATCTTTGTGTGCATGTGTGCGATATGTTATGTGTATATTTATGTGTGTGTGTGTGTGTGTGTGTGTGTGTGTGTGTGTGTGTGTGTGTGTGTGTGTGTGTGCGCGTGTGTGTGCGTGTGTGTGCGTGTGTGTGTGTGTGTGCAGCTGAAGGAGGGGGAGGATTCAGAGGAGAGGGGTCGCATCCTGGTGTCGCTGACGTACAGCAGCCAGCAGGGTCGTCTGATCGTGGGCGTCGTCCGCTGCGCTCACCTGGCCGCCATGGACTCCAACGGATACTCCGACCCGTTCGTCAAAATGTACGCGCTGAATCCTCCAGATTGTGGTTAACACAACACAAAACAATTTTGGGGAAATGCACTTATTCGCTTTATTGCAAGATGGTCTGTTTAACTAAAGCCAGGAGAGGGTTAGCTTAGCTTAGCACAAACACTGGAAATAGGGGGAAACAGCTAGCCTGGCTCTGGAGGCATTTAAAAAATAACTTTGGACAGAGACAGGCTAGCTATTTCCCCCTATTTCCAGTCTTTATGCTAAGCTAAGCTAAGCTAACCATCTCTTGGCTTTAGCGTCACGTGTAACGGACAACCTTGAGAGTGGAATCAATCTTCTCATTTAACTCTGCAAGAAAGTATGTAGAGACACTTCAGCACATTCTACAGCTGTTTAACAGTTTTATTTTGAGTTTTCACAAGAAAGTTCGGTTTAACTCAGTGGAACAACACTCAGATACTTTGCAGACTATAGTGGCCTATGAACTTGGTAAAAAGGCTATTACAAAGTTAATAAGCATGTTTACCACATTGTTGAACTGTCAATATAAAATTTAAAAGTGTCAAATGTTACTTGTTTGTTTTTAACATTTTTAAAAAAATACGTTCTT
Organism: Melanostigma gelatinosum; assembly: GCF_949748355.1. NCBI lineage: Eukaryota > Metazoa > Chordata > Actinopteri > Perciformes > Zoarcidae > Melanostigma > Melanostigma gelatinosum. The sequence goes on along the minus strand of NC_136651.1, from coordinate 1,854,924 downwards.
TTATTTTCGTGCTGCAGATGTCTGAAACCAGATATGGGGAAGAGTGCTAAAAACAAGACTCAGATAAAAAAGAAGACCCTCAATCCAGAGTTTAACGAGGTCAGTTTCACGAGGTCAGCTCTTCCTCGACTTTACCGTCTTCTTCTCAGCCGGGTGTCAGTGTCACATTTCATGTTTCGTTCCTGTGTTTCAGGAGTTTGGTTATGAAATAAAGCACGGCGAGTTAGCCAAGAAAACCCTTGACATCTCAGTGTGGGACTACGACATGGGCAAATCCAACGACTTCATTGGTGAGTGTGTTATGTCGTCGCATTTCCTCGTCCATCCCTTCGTCCAATGAGTCGTCTCGAGGGATGGAAACGTCTTCTGGTTGGTCGGTCCACCGCTTCAGTCCCGACTGAAATAACTCAACAACTATTTGATGGATTGTGATGCAATTTGGTACATATATTCATGGTGCCCAGAGGATGAATCCTAGACTTTGTATTATTGGTTTTTGACTAAACACCTGCAATAACTAATGACACTCCCATCAGCCTTGACTGTGCTAATGTAGCAGTTGTGTACTCTCCGTTGCGTTGTGTTTAATTCAGGACACGGTATATTTTGATGGCTCCAACCAGACGTTTATTCATCGGAATATATCAGAATATAGCTGGTAAAAGACAGAACAGCTTCAGTGACTCTCATAGACAACGTTGTGGTCACAAGCTCCGGAACACTGTTCAATCAAAAGGGACAAATACTTAAGCTCGGCAAGTGGAATCATTAACTCTGTTCCACTAATCAGAACATGTTAGCATGATAACACGCTAACAGACGGTGAACATGATAAACATTTAGCTTCTGAATACAGCCATAGCAGCATTGTCATTGTGAGCATGTTAGCATGTTGACATCAGCCTGAAAACAGCCTCACAGAGCTGCTAACATGTCCGTGGACCGTTGGTCTTGTTAACGTGTGAACGCTCACTTTCCTGTCTGCCTCCAGGAGGATGTCAGCTGGGCATCCAGGCTAAAGGAGAGTGTTTGAAGCACTGGTACGAATGCCTCAAGAACAAAGACAAGAAGATCGAGCGCTGGCATGTCCTGCTAAACGACAACGCCGGCCAGTTTGAGGATTAAAGCGTCTCCCCTCCTCTCTTCAGTGTATTTTGTTTCTCTGTCAGTCCCCCTTGTAGAATAGTGTCTTCCCGTGACGGTAGACGGATATCATCCTCCTGCTTTTATGTCGTTTGTCCCCACATTGCAATGTGCAGGCTTCATTTCCAACAGTTTTCAGGTGACCAACATGGATGTTGACCTCGGGGCTCATTTTAAATAAGCAGCGACTACTAAACTGAATCCATTTTTAATGTTATCATATCATAAACTGTATCATATAATAAACTAACTGTACCTGACGAGCGGTAATGATTGAACAGAGTGGTTATGGAGACGATAAAAACCCTCGTTATCACCCTGTGCTCACACCCAACGCGGGGAATTCCCACTTTGTTTCTGTCCTCATGTTGATCTGTGTTCATGTGGCATCATGTCCTGTGTCGTCAGCTGATCTTTGAGACCACATCGCTGAAACATACATTTAACTTGTTACTGTGCATCACACATTTGTTAAATATTAAGTGGGACATTTGCAGATGTTTGATGTGAACAAACTCACTTTTTAGGTTGTTGTTGATGTGAAATGCATTTATTCATTTTTTGACAAATAAGAGTTTGGTCTCATTATCACTGCATCACCTTCACCTGTGCATGTGTGAGCTCTCTTCTGAAGAAATGCTTCTGCATGACATTTTATCATGAAGAACAAATTGGAAAAGAAATCCATGAAATATTATCGTTGATTGGTGAATTTAAATGAGATCTGCACAAGTGTTTTCAGCTCAATCAACATTTTGCTCTGTATTCACATTGATGCATGTCATGTTGTAGCACACGTGGCTAATGAATAAAGACATCATGGCACTTCCTTTTCCTCTGTTTCCTTGACATGTGTTGGCAGGAAACTGTCAGCATCAGGCGAGGTTTGAACCAATCAGCTCAGACGGACACGCAGCGAATAACTTAGTGAACTTTGACTTCTCTTGATAAAACTCGCCTTCTGTTCCAGGTGGGGGAAAGTTTACGGACCCGTTACTCTCTGAACGTCTGCCCTTTCATTTGTGGATGAGATCTAATCTACTTCATCAGGACTGAGATCAATTTGGTCCAAGAAAAAGCAAGAATTATAATGGAAGTCAATACTTTGCTGACTTTACTGTGCAGGTGAAGTGATTATGTTCCTTCTACAGAACTAGTTGTAAAGTGTCAGGAAGCAGGTGGCTGTCATCATGAACCAGCAGGTTCCCAACCTGAGGAGCGTCTCAAGAGGTCCTGAGAAAATCTGATTAAGAGAAAGAAAGTGTCTTTATGTTCCTCAAAATTATTCCAATTGTTCATTTGTTCAGTTTTCTCTTCTTCAGAAGGAAAAATCCTTCTTTGGTCAAACAACTTCCGTTCCACTCTGCTCACTCCTCCACTCAGACCATGCGCTTTGAGTAGAGCCCACACGTATGTATCGACTGTTTCATTTCAAACAAGCCAAAAAGATTGGGTTTTAAAAATCTAAAACATTGTACCTCTACATTGTTGGACTCATAACGAACCTTTGTGGGAAAAGTGCGCCTCTTTTTTGTGGACTCAAATAAATAACTGTGTGTCTCATCTGCCATTTATCAATCAATACATATTGATTCGTTTGTCACATTCAAATTGAGGTGTGTGTGCCACTTATCAATACGACCTATTGGTCACATTTGTGTGTGTGTGTGCGCGCGCGCGCGGGTGTTAATCAATATGTCATGGTCACTGTCAGTGATGTGGGCGTGAGAGGGAGAGGGGAATGATGTTTGACTGAACTGACAGGTCACATGATTCAGGTTGATTTGGATGTTGTGTTTATCCGACGCGCCACCATGACGCACATCGCTCCTCTTCTCTCCCTCGTTTTGTTATCATCGCTCCTGAGCTGGACTGCTGCAGAAACCTCGATCTGCAGCTGGACGAAAGTTTTTCCAAATGCAGAAGTGCACTACAGTTTCCTCCGGAGCGACCCCCGGCAGGCCTCTGCATCCCTGCGGCTCTACCACAGCGTCTGGTCCGGGGAGCGCGCTCTGCTCAGGTGCGCTTGGAGCGACGACGCAGCAGTGATCCAAAACTATTTCTCTGCGTGCTGGGAGCGCACGCAGGAGTTCTCCGATCATCCAGACGAAAATATCGACGTGGAATCCATGTTGGAGGCAGAGGAGTTGTGCGTCTCTGTGCCTTCTCCAGGGGTCGGCGAGCGCCGGGAGCGCACGGGGAAGAGCGTCGGTGAACACACAGAGGTCAGGACCCATCAGCGCGTAAAGCGCGGTTTCATTATACCGGGGACTCTGTGGTGCGGTTCCGGCAGCAAGGCGCCATCATATGCAGATTTGGGTAAGTTGTCTTCATACTTTATTTGATAAGTATGTAGGACAGTCACAATGTGATGAAAGGGATGAGAACACAAACATAGCCCATCTAGTTCATGTGAAATAAATGAGATTGACTTGACTCTTCAGACGTACAAATGACCCTGAAAGGCTTTACAGGCTGTAGAGAGAGAGTTTTAGCCCCACAACACTGGATCCTAAACTTCCCATGATGCAACTCAATAGCCAAAGAAATTAAAATGATTGAAGTCGTGTCACTTAAATGGAAACAAACTGATTTCATACAATTCAGTGTTTCTCACAAAGTCCAGTTGTGTCTCTCTTTGTGCTGAATCAAACTTGTTGAGTTACTTCCTCATACAACATTCGCAAAGGAGATTTTTCTCTAAAGTTTGAAACCTAAATTGACAACACTTGTGTTTCCTTGAACATCATTACATTATTGACAGGCATGGGTATGTCATCAACTCCAAGCAAACAAATGTGACCACCATAGACTGCATGAGATGGATCTGATCTGTAGGGACACACCGCTGAACAGCATTCCTCCAGGGACAGGTAAACCACTCCAGGGGAAAACAGTGGCATACCATCGGCCACTTTTCGATCTCGGTGTCACAAAAATCTCGAGGAAAATCTTATGACCTGAATCATGTGACTGTAAAACAAACTAAATACAACTTTAGAAACTCAATGTTCTGAACTTCTGTAAAGTTCTATGACATCAGGATGAACACAGAAGAAGACGCTGTGTGATACTGTGGGTTTGCATGTGCCTCACACATGTTAACATGTCAGTACAAGTCTTTACACAAAGCGAATACAACAACACTGCACAGTTTAAATGAACAGCTGCTTCAGAAAGCTCGTCGGTAAATGACTGAAGATGCAAGGACCTTTTTAAGATAAGATAAGATGGAACTTTAATTATTCGGAGGGAAATTGTTGTGCAGCTGCGGTAGAAAGCAGGAAACACTTCAAATATATAAATAATAATTATGAACAGAAAAATGTTCAAGCTGGGATCGGTAATAAATGAACCACAATAAAATGTTTTGCATGAGATCAGCAGCCTGAGCGTTAACAGAAAGGTAGTAAATCATATCTCAACTTCATATTTCATCAGACTGGATATGGTGATCAGGTTGTGGTAATAATATGAATCATCTTGTAATTGATCCGACTCTGTCCCTCAGGAGTCTTTGCAGAGACTGACAGCTGCTGCCGTGAACACGACCAGTGCAAACACACCATCCCGTCCTTTCACTCCCAGTTTGGTGTCTTCAACAGCCACTTGTTCACCATGTCTCACTGTGACTGCGACAACAAGTAGGAGCTTGAATACCTTCAATCTAAACCAAATGTCGGTACCATTTGTTGTTTCCTTTTTTTAACCAACATGATCGGTGCTGCAGGCTTCACAGCTGCCTGGCGCAGGCCAATGACAGCATATCTGATGTGGTGGGATACACCTTCTTCAACCTGCTGCATGTGCACTGCTTTGAGTTCTCCCACCGAATCCAGTGCATGGAAAGAAACTGGTTTGGCATGTAAGTACAGTTCTCATTTATTGAGTGACACGGTGGTGTGTGTGTGTGTGTGTGTGTGTGTGTGTGTGTGTGTGTGTGTGTGTGTGTGTGTGTGTGTGTGTGTAGGGTTGTGTTTAGAGCACAAAGGAAGACATTTGTGCTTCGGAGGACTTTTAGGATAGAAAATGTTGGTTTGTCCACCACTGTGCTTGACTGTTCCCATTTTACGCTACTTTATACTTCTACTCCACGACATCTCAGATCATATTGAACTCCACATTTATCTGATCTTTTTAGTTGCTATACTTTTACATGAAAACATATATTTATATGATATGATGCAGTACTACTGTACACTACTAATCTACCAAATATGTGCAAAGTATCTGAAATTGCCATTTGAAGCCGGTCATTTAAATCATTTCCGCGTCTGCTGTGACCTGCAGGTGTAAAGTGACTGAAATGGCTCTGTACGCTGAGGTGCATCCCCCCACGCTGTACGACGCTCCCAGTCCCACGGGGGTCAGCGTGAACAGCTCCGCGGTCACCACCACGGTACCCACAGAGATGCTGGAGACGTCAGACTCCGCCGCTGCTGCAGCATCCACCCTCCCTGCACCTTCATCCAACTCCCGCTCGGCCTCCGTCGCCCCCGTTACCAACGTCACCACCTCCACATCAGAGGGACTCACAGGAGCCGCACCCGAGGGTGGAGACGATCGGATGAACACTTTACCTGCCGAACAACAAACTCTGTCTGGGCTGAGTATCACAGGTATCTAAATCCAACCAAGTGGCTTTTAGCCTTTTTTTAATTTTGTTTCAATTTACAACGTGAACCATGTGTTTGAAACGGTTTAATCCGGGAGAAAATATGTTTCCCTCGAATCTTAATTGAAAATGCAGTTTAGTGGTAGAAGATCGCGTCACTCCAGTTTATATTTCTGAACCACATTAACGGGCTGGAGGTCTTTATACGCTTCACAGAGGAGCAGCTGTCATGTGCCGTCTACAAGGACCTCGATGAGTGCAGGAAGAAGATCCTTCCCCAGCAGAAGAAACATGGCCTCCACAACCCAGCGGCCAGGACGCTGTACCACTGCAACTGTACCAGCAGGTAAACAAAGACAACACCAATCATACCAAGAATCCACATTCTTTTGTTCGCATTATGAGGCTACATCCACACTAATACGTTTAAAACCGGGGTTTTAAAACAAAAACAATCTCCGTCCACACGGGAGTTTCAGCATCGTTTTATTTTTCTAATTGAGTTACAATGCACACTAGGAGGCGATGACAGGATGAAATTCAGAGGCATGGGGGGGGGGGTGTGTGTCACATCATGTCGACAGTAAACAGGGCTGTTTGCAGAGTTTATACAGACATGGTGATGCCGGTGCACTCACCTTCATGTCTGTGCGAGACAGACAGACGTGGTGCGATGGGTCACAACACAGAAGTAGGCCACACGCAGTGCACACATACGCTCAGAGTCACGGTCACATCAGGTGTGTGGGTTCTCTCAATCTGCACAGAAATGATTTGCCGGCCTTGGACATGATCATAATCTCATGTTTGCACACATGGTCTCTCTCTTTTGTGTCTGTTGGTCTCTGACGTGTTGGTCTGTCCTCACCAGAGTATTCCAGACTTTGGCTAAACAGAGACAACTGACCGAAGTACAGACTATCCTGCTGGGACGTGTGTCTCAATCCTGCTTCCTGACACCGGACTGCACAGCAGGAAAGATGTAAGTATGCAGAGACAGTTGTGGATGTATGTCTGTGATTGAAGAACGACTTGGATCCTTACAGTATCGTACAATATGTCCTTCTGAAATGTAAGCATAAAGTAGCATTAAATGGAACTACTCTAGTACAAATACCTCAAAAAGTTAAAGTGACGGCATGATAAAACAACCGTTTCTTCTTCTTTGTTGCACAGCTGTACAGCAGTTCTAGTGAGAGCAGAGCTTCCTCAGGAGGACCAGAGGAGCCGAGCAGACACGGAGGAGCGGCGCCATCTACAGGCCGTCACACTGAAGGTCAGGAGGCCAAACGTGAGGAGAGCGAAGAGGAAAGACGGAACTGTCCGGCTCCACAAACTGTGTCTCCGGGTGGTCCGGGCCAGACTCAACCGGAACAGGACCAGAACACAGGGTCCGGATGCACGTGGGTCAGCTGTCAGTGTGACGAGATATTAGTTTGTTTTCAATGACCAGACAGATCATTTTAAGCTTAGTCTGATTTAATTTATTCATGGACCAACAAACAACACCATCCCAAGGAACATATTTTTGTTAACTCTTATTTCCAACAAGATCACAAAAAACAAACCGACGAAACAGAAAGTTTATGAATTTAAAGGCCTAAAAACTGCTACGTTGTAATAAAAATGACCTGCGACAAATTGTAAACAAATCTTGATAAAGAGCTGAGTTTTAAAACTTTCCATGATCATACAACATGTTTTTATCTGCGTCATATAACAATCTATTGACTTAATATTGAACACTTTGGGTCTCCGTATAATGTTGTAATATAATGTGTTGATATCGTCCACATCAGAATCGTAATAGAACTCAGTTTTGACCGAATTGTTGGAAGAAACTTTTCCCTCAAGAACAACAAACCCCCTTTCACAGCAGATATTTTGACGTGTCTTAAAAGCAACAGCACAGGTATGACTTTAATATTAGTTCATTCAGGTGTGCCAGTTCAAGAGCGCTGCTATCATGCATGCTAGCTTACTGGAATAACCTCCCGGGACACTGAACACAACTGAGGCACCATTACAGTGAATAGTTATATCTGTGCTTTCTTCTTTAACTCTGGTGATGGTTGTCGGGAATATCTCAACAAACACTGGATGAATTGCCATGCAATTTGATACAGACATTCATGGTCCCCAGAGGATGAATCCTACCGATTTAAATCATCCACTAACTTTTTACTCTTGTGCCAACATGAGGTTGACATATGCGGTTTTAAGACTTTCTCCGAAACCAATGACATTTCCATCGGCCTCAGTTGTACTTTTTATTCAGAGCTAATTAGCAAATATTAGCACGCTAACACGCTAAACCAAAATGGTGAACATGATAAACATCACCTGCTAAACATTGGTATGTTAGCTTTGTTATTAGCATGTTGACATTAGCATTGAATATGGCTGTAGACTCGACTAAATGTCAAAATGTCTGCCATGAAAAGGGTCTGTGAGTTTGATATCGGTGTAACTTTTCCTTGAGATAATGAGTTTACCAACCTTTTTATGCAGTAATACGTCAGTAGTCTCCACTGTTTAAAGCCCGATTTGTGAATATTTTTAGGCTACTGTGTTGTATGAGTTGTATATAAATACAAATTATGTTATTAGCAAAGCTAAAGTATGAAAAACAATTCTGTAAATATCTGTAGGAAGACACTTGGTGAAATATTTGGTTTATGATGCAAGAACACACTGTACGACTTAAAAGAATAGTTTGATATTTTGGGATTTTTCTTTCTGGTTGAGAGTGAGATGAGTAAATCAACAACACGTTGGGTCTGATTGCTGAATATGAAGCTATAGCAGGTTAGCTTAGCTCAGCACTAACAAATTGTTGTTTTTACGCACTGTGTATGTCTGTATAGTAATAAAAAGCTCACCAGTTAGCCTAGCTTAGCGTAAAGACTGGGATGAGTTGGCAACTATCCTAGCTTGTATAACAGCAAATTGTTGTTTTTACACTTGGGTTTTTCTACGTATTATGTATGATATTTGTACTGTAAATATGAAGCTAGCTGATTAGCCTTGTTTAGCATAAAGACCGTAAGCTGGGTAGAAACAGCTAACGTTAGCTTGGCTCTGTACAATGCTAAAAGAAAACGAGCTACGAGCACCTCTAACGCGTATCTTTGTTTTAATCCGTGCAAACAAATTGTGTAAAACTACAATTGCTGTAAATGACTTCATTTTAAGTTTTAGACAGAGCCAGGCGAGCTGTTTCCCCGTTTCCAGTCTTTATGCTAAGCTAAGCTAAGCCTGTAGCATCATAAGTCACTAATAAACACCAGTGGGATCAATCGTTCCACTTAAAAAAAGTCTCCCAAAATGTTGATTCATTTATAAAAAAATGTATAATGTCTTAAAAACACTATTTGTTTCCTGCCATTTAAACAGCAAATGCTACATGTGTTTAATTATGGATTGTCTTGTTGGTGTTTGTTTGACGAAGTAAACGTAAAAAATAAAAACATAAACTGTTCTTTTATTCCACAAGAGAAACGCACAAGAAGCAGCAACAGGCCGCTGTAATGAACGTCTGTCAGGGAACTCAACTCCTCTGACGTCATGAGAAGTAATTGAAACCGTGCTGAAGGCTGAAGGCCGTGGAGCCGACCGGATCCCCGCCTCCCTCACCGGACAAACGCTCCGCTGTGGGGAGGAGAAGCTCGGCTGTGGGAACATGGCGCACATACTCTGGATTCACTTCCTCCAGGAAAAAGTTCGCAGGATCTCTCCGTAGCGCACAAGTCTCCGCATCGGATCGATAACGTCAAAAGCGGATCAACTCCGGTCCGCGGTGGAGGCTCGTATTGTGCTCTTCTTTTCTGGATGGTGTGTTTTTTCCTGTCCTGTCCTCACTGGGATGAACGTTCGTCGCTGCCGGATTTAGCCGAGAGCAGGATGGAAAAGAACAGAACGAGGAAAGAAAAGGTAAAAGTGGGGGAACGAGCGCCGCGTGTTTTATCTGGTGGTTCCACGGAGCCGCCGCTGTGTCTGGTCTGCTGCAGGAGGCTGAGAGAAGAAAGGAAAAGTTGGTTGTCATGATGAACTGGCATCCTGCAGGATTGATTAGAAACCACTGGCTGGAGTTTGCACACGTTAAGCCGCCTCTCGCCCCCTTCACATACAACACATCTTCTTGTTTTCTCTGTGAATTGATTGTGTGTTAACATAAGAAGAAGAACTGGTGATGAATGCCTTCATGACAGTGGTGGAAGAGGGAGTTACTCTGATGTTTTTCTCAGGTAAAAGTGCAGAACTACTCTGCTACAAGTAAAAGTACACAAGATTCCTCTGAATTAGGAGTAGTATTAACAGCATGATATACTTAAAGTATTAAAAGTCCTTGTTGGGCAGAATGGTTATTATATACATGATATCATTGGGAAAGCTGGAGTAAACTATTTCTGTGATTAGAAGTGTAAAGTAGCATACAGTTGAAATACACAAGTAAAGTTAAAGTACCTCAAGATTGCACCAAAGTAAATGTACTTGAGTACTTTCCACCAGTGCTTAATGAGTACTCAGTTAACTGTTATCGACAAAGAAAAGCATCACATTTGAGAGGCTGGAACCAGGAAATGAAGCCTATAAAGGACTGAAACCATCAGTCGATTATCAAAATATTCAATCAACTTCCTGTTTATCGATTCATCAACTTATCTCGTCAGCTCTAATATCACAGCTGGTAAAGGAGGAGCTAAATATGATCACAACTAATAACAGTGTGATGCCTTCAATGTCTCCCCCTACGATGTGACTGCTATTAACAGATCAAAGCGCTGCGTTCAGGGACACGGCTTCCTCTCCTTCAGGTCTTCAGCCCCCCGGTTTGTGTCGGTGTCTCTGTTCTCCAGGAATGTTCTCCCTCTGACCCGGCAGAGAGTGAGACAGGAGACAGGGGAAGTGCGTGTGTGTGTGTGTGCGTGTGTGTGTGTGTGTGTGTGTGTGTGTGTGTGTGCGTAAATTCCCATTCACACTTTTTTCTCAATATAATACTTTACTCCACTACATCTCAGAGGCAAATATTGTACTTTTTTACCATATTGCAGTTTATTTGATAAGTGAAGTTACTCTGCAGGTTCAGATGAATTATACAAAATATAATCAAAGAAAACTTCTTAAGGACAAATTTACAAGCTACCAAGCAGTATAATTTGAAAAATATAAATAAATCAATAAAGATCAGGCCAGCTGTATTATTAAAATAATAATAATAATAATAATAATGTTCTGAAATGGGCTTTTCTGCAAAATACTTTCATTTTTGTTCCTTGAAGTATATTTTGATGCAAAAATACTTTTGTACTTTAACTCAAGACACATTTTAAATGCAGGACTTTTACTCGTAACAAAGTTTTTTCCACTGTGGTTTCACTACGTTTACGAAACTGAAAGATCAAATTACTTCTTCCACCGCTGCATACATCAGCAATGACACAAACAACAGTGGAAATGTCCTGCTAGGTGACTTAATGCTGTGTGTCAACTGTGTGTGTGTGTGTGTGTGTGTGTGTGTGTGTGTGTGTGTGTGTGTGTGTGTGTGTGTGTGTGTGTGTGTGTGTGTGTGTGTGTGTGTGTGTGTGTGTGTGTGTGTGTGTGTGTGTGTGTGTGTGTGTGGCAGCACTTTTAATGAGCTGCTACATGAATCAAACAGACGCGTGACAAAGCGACTCTCATCCAGATAGACGAGGTTGCACTCAGTCGTTCACAGATATTTGATACAGTTCACACTTGGAATCCATGTGAGGACATTTGAAGAACTGAACTGTTTTAAAGTCCAGTTAAAGTTTCCTGAATAGAAAAGTATTCTTCTTTAACTTTATCTCTATTTGATGGATATTTCATGTTATATTCAATGTGTAACAGTAACAGTAGAGAGCAGCTAATGAACTGTGATTAGAATGAATTTTCAGCAGATTGTCACGCTCCAAAGGCTGAAAGACAATAAGATGCATGAACAGATGACTGACCAACACTACATAAATGAGAGAAACCCAATAACTCGAGAGGCACATGCTTGTTTATGTTGGATTAAATGGGAACATTTAATTCAAATGTAGAAGTTGTGACTCAGTTATTTTACTTTGAGTTTCGTCGAGTTCAGAAGCCGTTCTTCGTTTGACAGAACTGCTCCACTTTAGATGCAACGACTGATTGTTTGATATTATCGAACACTGTAATCTGCTGATTATTCTTTTGTGTAAATCCAGAAAATAAGTTTATAAATACTGACATTGATGTTCTTAAACAGTTTTGTTGGTTCAACCGGCCAAAACACAAAGATTGTACTCTGCATGGTAAAAAATCAGTGTTTCTTCCCACTAGAACTGTATTGCTGTTGTTTTTTATTTAACCAGGTGAGAGTCTTGTTGGGATCAAAGTTGATTGAATTGTCACATAACATCCGAACTTAAATAACGCCAATTCCGTAAATAACTTAACCCAAAACCCAACGAAGTCATTTTTTTCTCTAAACTTAAATAAATAGTTTCCTGTGAACAGGGACCTTTATTTTGAAAATACTGTATGCACGTAAAGAGCGCGAATAGACACGTGTAGCTGGACTTTCATTGGAAACAACACACAGCAATGAGTAGTAACATATTCGTAAGATGTCATGCAAAGAGGATACGCTGCTATATTTCGGACACGTACTTGTTTTTCTCGTGCACGAGTTTCCTCAATAAAGTTTCTTCTCGGTAAACTTTCTTTGCTCTGTTCAGTGTCTCACCCTGCACACAGTCGATGCCTGGTGCGTCTCCTGCATTAGTTCTCATGGCACACTCCTGAGACTGTGAACATCCTGAAGTTTTCTTGCAGTTTTATGTAAAGTGAGTCGCGTTGAGCTGTCCTCGCCTCCCGCTCAAAGCCGTTGGGGTGATGCATTTGCAAGTTTTAGGAATCCTTCCAGTCTGCATATTTTAAGTGTGTGTGTGTGTGTGAAGGGAATAGAGAGAGAAAATGAAGGCCTTGGCGTAAGCTCTGGTGAAAGGACACATTTGGAAACACCAGATCAGGGAGGGAGGCGTGAAAGCTGCAGAGAAGGAAACCTCAGTGAGCACATTTGACACACAGTTTGAATGAGAAGAACAGAAGAACATCTGAGTCTCGGTCTCACTCCTTCTCTCTCTGCGTCTCAGAGGAGTTCACTCCGTCACCACCGAGCAGAGCACAAAAGTGCACGCAGCAGTTTGGTGTCCCATTTGCTGGCAAACTACAGCATCGTATCGTGCAAATCAGGCTGCTGAAGTTTCAGTGCCATCCTGTTCTTTTATTTCTTTTATAATTGATGTAACTGCAGCCAGAAGCACATTCACTGGCTGTCTTGTTTCAACAACACTATGAGCAAAAGGCCTTTTCTCTTTGGGTCGGTCTGATGTCATCATTTTAACCTGAATGAGACACGATCTTGTGTAACTGTTTCAAAACACATCTTTGGCATTTTTTAACTTAAATTTCTTTCAATATAATATATAATATATCTATATATCTTTGTAATCACTACATGACAAAGACTCGTCTGTTGGAACCAGTTTGAAGTTTTCCAGTTTCCCAATATGAAAGTTGTTTCTGTTGATGGGATAATTGTTGAAGAAATGAACCAACGTCTGCTCTCCTTGTCCTCCCTTTCTGCTCCTCAGTTCTCTCTGTTTGGTTCTCGCTCCACCAGCAGAACCACCAACCCTCCTCCCTCTTCCTCCTCCTCCTCTTCCTCCCCCCTGATCCCTTCAGCCCCGTCGGTGAAAAGGGTCGACCGTCCGGCCGCCCCCCCCAGTCCGTCAGGCCTCAGCAAAGCAGAGTTCCTTGAGCGAGTGCGCCGCAGTAACCAGGCCTGCCAGCAGGGGGAGTACGCTCTGGCTGTGCGTCTCTACAGCGAGGCCCTCACCGCCGACCCACAGAACTGCATCCTGTACAGCAACCGCTCCGCCGCCTTCCTCCGACTGGGTCAGTACAGCACCGCTCTGGACGACGCTGTCAAAGCACGCCTCATCAACCCCAAATGGCCCAAGGTAAGAGCCGCGGAATGATAAACTTCCGTCCTCACAGGAAACAGCTGAGTTCGGTTTAAGCAACACAACTCCTTGGTTAGGTTTCGGAAAATATCCTAGTTTGGGTTGAAATAACTACAGAAGTGGCGTTAGTTCAGTACGGACGTTACGTGATGAATAAATCAACGCTTACGTGTTAAAGCTGCATTCTCTCTAGTAGCCACCAGGGGGCGACTCCTCTGGTTGTATAGAAGTCTATGAGAAAATGACTCTACTTCTCTCTTGATTTATTACCTCAGTAAACATGAATTTATGTCTCAATCTCTAGTTTCAAGTCTTCAACACAGGATGATGTTGCTGCATGCTTGTGTTTGTCCTGACAATCTGTAATTGGCTGCTCGGAAAAAAAGCAAGTCGGTATTTCCCATCTTTGCCTCCTGGATTCTGTCGGCAGCTTGTTTGTGGTGTAGTTTGGACTGAACACGATCCCTCCATTCAGACAACACGTTGTGCTTTTAATGTTGAGCTTGTGCTGAACACTCTTTCTTTGTTTGTTTGACAAGTGCATTTGAAATGGGTACAGCACGCACACACACACACACACACACACACACACATACATAACTCAGCATCATGTGTAAATATGCTGGCACTAAGAGATCCAGTGTGATGACGGAGAGCTGAACAAGGAGCCAGACTACGATGTTTGCTGACGCATCCGTGCTTTCAGTAGCTGCACATCATCAGAGGAAGACAACAATGAAGACGTAGGGTCGGACAATATGACATATAGGACATATATATCTGACATGTAGTTGTGAGTCAGAACCATTGATCCAGTAATACTGCAGCTGTGCTTCCAAATCGTTGCTCAGAACTGATATCTGGTCGGTAGCTTCTTATTATTTATGGTTTATTACGATCAAGAAACGTTGCGTGTGCATCGTACAATCAATCAAGTTCTGTACTTAAGTACAATTTTGAGGTACCTGTTCTGGTGGCACCAGAGTTTTAAACTACTGCAACTCACGTTGCCACAGTTTCACGAGCGTGTCGGAGAACTTGAGTGCAGGACTTTTACTTTAGTGTTTCTACGCTGTGGTGTTGATACTTTTACGTAAATGTGCTAAACACGAAATTCAGAGCAGATCTATTGCCTCCACTGGGCTCTCAACATGGCGACGGCTGAGCTAGCGGCTAGCGGCTAGCTGCTAGCTGCTAGCTGCTAGCGGTTAGCGGCTAGCGGCGGTAACATCTGCAAAGTAAACAAAGCACAGTGAAGCTCTGATAAAAACACACAGAGTGACTTCATCCTCTGCTCAGGTACACATCACTACTTTACGAAGATAATAGTTTGCTGCAACATAAATCCTCTGAATATCTAATTCAGCATTTACCTTTTATGTCAAAGATCTGAGTACTTCTTCCACCACTGGTGCCTTGATTTGTGATGATATATTCTGATTTACATACACGGTGAGATTGCCTGTGAAGTTCTGACATAAAATGAACTTATAGCTTTAATTTCAAGTGACGTGTGAGAGAGAATTATTTCACATTTCCAGCAGATTTAGCAGAAAAACATCAAGTACTTCTTTACACTTGAAGTACACTTGAAGTGACCACCAAGTGATGGGGGGGGGGACGTCTGGACGGTTGGACGTCTGGGGCCGGGCCAGCTTCGACTTCCTTTCTCTGTGCGAAAGAATGGACGGAAGTGGTATTTTGTGTGTGTGTGTGTGTGAGTGTGTGTGTGTGTGTGAGAGAGCTTTGCACGGCTGTTATTTTGTTTTTCAAACCCTGGCGAGGCCTTGGCCTGAGTTTAGCATTTGAAGACAATAACAGAAGCAGCATTCCTGTGTGTGTGTGTGTGTGTGTGTGTGTGTGTGTGTGTTCTCCGTGGGTCAAATGCAAGGTGGAGACGAATGAAGTCGCAATGAGAGCGAGTCCTTCAGAGCGCTTCGGCTTCGCTTCTCTCTTTCTGCTCTTCGCTCTCGCTCGGCTTTGCTCTCTTTCTCTTTTCTTTTATTCTCTTCTGTTTGCCTCCCACAGTCTGTTGGCACAACACACACTCGCTGTATCACACACACACACACACACACAACGCGGTCATGGGAACTGGAGGGTGTAACTGGTCAAAGGTTGTGTATGTTTGTGTGCTTCTCTGGATATCGACGCGGTGCAGAATTACTCAACGTCTTTGCATTTTAATGTTGTTTTCTTCTCGTTTTGTGCAGCTTTATCTTTTTTTCTCTCCTTTTCATTTGTCTGTCGTGCATTCAGTGTCGACGCTTTGAGAAAAAGCCTTTTTGCTTCTTTGTGATTCAAATGAAACTCGCAGAAGTGAAACTGCTGCAGCAGCGGAAAGCGGCTGAGTGTTTTTCTCCCACAGACCGACTGTTTGTGTTTGAATGTTCTGCTGTCATCCGCACACTTGCTCTGTGTGGTTTTTGAGAAAGCGTTAGAGCCCCCCCCCCCCCCCCCCCCCCCCCCCCACACACACATACACATGCAGGTGCATTTATTGAGATCCTGAAGCTCAAAGCAGTCTGGGAAAACCTTTGCCTCGCCACATTGGCTTTGTTGGTCTCACAGATAAAGACGTGTGTTTGTCCCGGAGAGGAGGAAGGAGGCAGCGCAGCAGATGTGTGATCTGTTTCACGATAAGCAAGCTTGAAGTGTTCCTGACCTTACACCCCCAGCTCGTACATCGGGGTGGGGGCCATTTTCCTGAGCTATTTCAGGACTCAATCCTCCAACAACTGACTAATTCTGGTCACAACTTCGACCCATCAACTCTCTGAACTGATGAGTGAACAGCTGCATAGGAAGATATTCCTCACTTACCTTTGGTGATATAGAGCCGTGTGAATTGATGATTCACACGGTGAATGATTGTAGATTGATGATAGTATTTCTTATGTATATAACATATAAAAAGGCAATATTATTTCTGGTAGAAGTGAATTCTTTATTTATCCTGGAGGATCCCATCGAGTTTTAAAGGTGAGAACCAGACCAGAACTTCCTGTCTGGCTAAACGTCTGTCAGCAGTAAGTTGAGCTGATCCTCTTCATGGTGAGGGTGTGAGTTAGGGTTAACACCCCAAACATTCTGCTCTGGCAGATCATCGGTGAACGGGCTTCACGCTCTGAAGTGGAGGCCAACCAGATGGCAGCCAGCTACGCCTGTTTACGCAGAAGGCCGTGGAGTCGACTCAGGCTTCCCCTGTCATAGAGAGAGAGAGAGAGAGAGAGAGAGAGAGAGAGAGAGAGAGAGAGAGAGAGAGAGAGAGAGAGAGAGAGAGAGAGAGAGAGAGAGAGAGAGAGAGAGAGAGAGAGAGAGAGAGAGAGAGAGAGAGAGAGAGAGAGAGAGAGAGAGAATATGCTCTCATGTGACGGTGACGTCGTGTTCGTGCTACGTCTGAGATGGTGTCACGCAGAACTCGGCGGTGTAATCCAGGACTCACTGCGGAGCGTGAGGAGAGACAATGAGTCTCCAGCAGGGAGACGTTTCACTTCACTTCCTGTGTGAACTCAATGCGGCACATTTTACATCCACAGAGGCTGAAGAAAGAACTTTAAACTCACTGAATCAGAGCTCAAACTATGAGTCCATTAACTCACAGAACATCAGCAACGTTTGACTGTTTGACTGAAGTAGAGGTGGCCAAAATGTAAATAACTTGATATGTATGTTGAGATGCCTTCTATTCCTAAAACCTGCGTCGCTTTAGCGCTCTGTCGTTTTATAAGTTTCCCAGAAAGTGTCCAGAACAGAATGTGATTTGATGCTAATTATAATGAGACAAAGTTCAGAGACATTTAGTTAGAACTGAGCTGTGTTGATTTTATAAACAGTGGTTGGCTTCTTTGAAGGAAATGCTCCATATATGTGTGTATATATATATATATATATATATATATATATAAACTTGATATATGTATAATTGTGGGCTTGCCTGCAGACAAATTGCAGCTGACCTGCTGTGCACTAACTCGAAAACTCTCTACATTACGCAGCAATTAGTTGGAATTAAAGGTTTAACTTTGGTTTTCAGAAGTGTGTGTGTGTGTGTGTGTGTGTGTGTGTGTGTGTGTGTGTGTGTGTGTGTGTGTGTGTGTGTGTGTGTGTGTGTGTGTGTGTGTGTGTGTGTGTGTGTGTGTGTGTGTGTGTGTGGGGGGGGGGGGGGGGGGGGGCGGACAAAGAAGTCACAAGGTCCTCAACAAAAAAACTCAAAAGAAAGAAAACCTTAAATATGTGATGGCTGTGTTTATATGTATATATATATATGAGTAATTACACTTTATTATTAATACACTAACATGACTTCAAACGATGTCTTTACCTGATACTTTATGACAGATAGATGTTGTATTCGACTCTGTGCTTTATTCACTTAGCAGTGTCTTATTTTAGGAGAAATGATAATCTATGTAGCGTCTGCACTGAGCGTGATGCTTCCTCCTCTCTCTCTTAGCTCGACATGACAAAGATTATGTTTAGAGTCGGTGAATCCAACTGAAACCCTGAACATGTGGGGTTCAAATGAATGATTTTGTTCTGTCCCAAGTGGAAATTGCACCCTTGGCTGGAATGAATGAATTGAAGGTGGACTGTAATGGAAATAGTTGCCACGACGGCACCAACAACGTCTCTTCTTTCACTCACTACCTGAATCCACACAAGTGGATTAAACCCTATAATTAGCTCCAAATTACAGACTTTCTTTTCTATTTTTCTTCCAGGAAACTTCAAAATAAAGCGTTCGCTACCAAACCTGCACTATTGAGTCATGTAGAAAATCAAAGGATGTGATGAAACGTTGGTTCTCCGCCACTAGAGGGCAGCACTGCCGTGCTATGAAGCTGCTCGGCATCCAAACCGCAGGGAACTCAAACACAACTTTCCCTTTGTTACATCAGGCCTCTCATGACCCGCATCACATGAGGCTCATGCAGCTCACCACCATGCACGATGCCTGTAATCCCCCGAGACTGCTGCACAGTGCGTCACAGACGGTGGCTTTGCTTTAATAGCTGCTCTGTCAGCCTGCTGGAGGTGTGAATGACCAGTATCGCTCTTCAAGTGGTGTAAATGATCTTTTCTCTCCTTCGTTTCTTCTTCTCTTCCCTTTCCTTACCTTCCTTATCGCAGCAGCAGATGAAGCTCCTTCCCGCAGCCTCCCATCTGTGACAACATGTTTGCTATAAAAAGTGCACATCAGCAGCAAAATAACCGTCTCTCACACCCAGACTCTCGCCTGCAGAGCGTAATGACTTTTGATTTTCGCCCAGAAGTGGAGCGGGCCTAATTGTCTGGTATTAATCGTGAGAGATATGCTCCTTCGTCTTTCTTCTGCTCGGCAGTGTTGGTTCACACACTGCTGTAAGACATCAGCCAGACCCGGCAGAGAGCTGCAGAGGAAGGAGAAAGATAACAGCAGAGGCAGACAATGAGCGAGTGACTCTGTGTGGACTTGACTGTGGCGTGGTGTGACTGTTATCAGAGTGTGAACGAGTGAAAATGAATGTCACAGGATGAGGATTTAGGTCTCGGCTCATACGCTCAGTCTCCGCCCGGTATTAGCAGCAACTGACCGGAGCATCAGCAGCTGATGGCTGGATTTTAAAGGCTAGTGTCGGTTTATTACAACCATGGGTCTTGTTCTGGTGCTTTTGGACGTCATTTCTGATCAGCTATACAGCTCAACGTTTGAAGGAGCCAGAACTTATTTGGAGGATGAAACAAATAAACGGAGAAAATGTAATATTCAAACTGCTGCTGCAAACATCCATCACAATTCCGGGTTCCTGATACAACTTGACCTGCCTGCAGAGAGAGCATATTCCCAATACTTCGGGTGCACTCTCTTTTTAAAGTGTTGGTCTGACTGCACCAGAGTCTATTACCAAGCTGGCAGCTCTGTGAGGCCATGCTTAGAAACAGCAGTGCTTTGAGCTAAGTGCTAACAACATCAGCATGCTCACAATAACAATGTTAAAAGCGCCCTGTGGTTCCATTTAAAGTTTCCTTTTACAGTCCGTGTTACTCACCAAAACACATTGAGTGTATCCTCGAGGCACAACAAACGTATTGAATGCATTTGCTTACGCATAAAACATTTGCAAAAGTATTTTTTTTACTTCATATCTTCAACATTTTGCAGCGTTGTTCTTCTTCTCTGCCTTTTATTGATGTGGTTTGTTGGTGTTGTACCGTTGGCTGTCGATCAGTGAAACACGATGAAACCGTTGCCAGGAATCACATCACCTGCATGCTGGGAAAAAAAATAAAGTGGTCAGAAACTCCACAGGGTGCCATTGACATACAGATGTTTCAAGTCACCATTTTTGTTGAGCGTGTTAGCATGCTCACAGTAGCACTAAACACAAAGTACAGCTGAGGCTGCTGGGAATGTAGTTTTGAAGAAATTTGGTCATAAACGAGAGTTTCGGACACATTAACATTTTGACTTCATGATGCCGCTGCTATAGATGGAAGGTCGGGGGATTACTGTGATGATTCATCCCCTGGGGGACATGAACACATTCGTAGAAATCCATTGAATAGTTTGTTGACACATTTCCCTCTGAAGTACTCCACTCCGAACTCAAGCTCATGGTGGGGCAAGAGGAAAAGTTATGTTTTAACCAAAGTCAGTAGGATACATCCTCTGGGGACCCTGAATGTCTGCACACAATTTCATGGCAATCCATTGAATAGTTGTTGACGAATTTCCCTCTGAAACACATCTACTCAACTCAAACTCATGGTGGAGAAAGAGGAAATGTCAAGGGATCACCTAAGTCAGCATGATTCATCCTCTGGTGACCATGAATGGACACAATTTCAATCCATCTTGTAGAAGTAGAGATGTTTCACGAAATAAATGAAAATATGTTTGACCTGATGGTGGTGCTAGATGAAAAGGCAGGAAGTTAGTTCAGTGGAGATCAAAGATTCCTCCTCTGGGGACCATCATTTCAATCCGGTTTAATAGTTGTTGTCAAATTTTGCTCTAAAACACTTCACCTCAAGTCTGAACTCAAACTCATGATGGAGCACGAGTAAAAGTCGAGGGATCCCCAAAGTCAGTAGGATTTGTCCCCTGGAGACCATGAATGTCTGTACGAAATTGTAATGCAATCTATCTTGTCGAGATGTTTGGCTGACTAAATAAAGAAATATTTGACCTGGTGGTGGTGGTCGATTACAATTCAGGAAGTTGTTTCAGTGTAGATCAAAGATTGATCCTCTGGGGACCATGAATGTCTGTACACAATTTCAAGGCAATCCATCTTGTAGATGAAGAGATGTTTGGCTGAATAAATGAAAAACATATTTGACCTGCTGGTGTTGCTGGATGAAAGGCAGGAAGTTAATTAAGTGTATATCAAGGATTCATCCTCTGGGGAACATGAATGTCCATAATAAATTTCATGGCAATCCATTCAATAATTGTTGACAAGTGTCGCCATGAAACACCTCCCCTCAAGTCTGAACTCAACCTCTTGGTGGAGCAAAAGGGGAGTCATCCTCTGGGGACCAGCATTTGTTGAGGTAATGCCTTCCCTAGAAACATACGGCCCAAGTTGTGATGAAACAGAATCATCCTTTTGGTTTTCGTCGTGACCCCTCGTCCCCCTCATGACTGTAAATACTGGATTTGGGGATTGTTTCGTCCTTGTCGTGGATCTTGGGATTTCCTGGTTCCCTCTCAGGATTTGGGACCAGAGCAAGTCTCAGAGTAATGGAGCTGCAAAGCAAAACAGAAAGAAGAGAGGCGAGATAAGCAGAATGAACCACTAATGACAGGGTGTGTGTGTGTGTGTGTGTGTTGCTATTTGCAGACGGGAGGTTGAGGTTAATGAACGATCACATATTTGGGACTCTGATGTCTGTGGAGGCGGATGGAGGAGGGTCGAGCTTCAAAGAGAGCACTTTCTTTGAATGTGATAGGGTTCATATCCCAGCGTATGGCCTCCATTTCTTTTCTCTTTTTATTTACAAAGTGCACTTAAAATGATTGAACAGGCTCATAAATCAGAGGCAACATCTTCTGCCAGTCATCAACTGGACTCTTCATCTCATCGTGATGCTGCAAAAAATATCAAGATTATAGGGTTGGACAATTATGGTGATCATTCATACTGATCAAGAGGTCATTATAAATAACAGTAATTATTAAAAGGGTGCACATTATTTTTAGAAAGTGTAGAAGGCAAAGTCCAGCTGAGGCTGATGGGGACGTCATTCGTGCGTCAGGTATTTGTTCACAAATGACCAGATGAAGGCGCTCTGTAAAGCGTTAATGCATCCTCAGGGGGACATGAACCGAATGTAATGCTACACGAGCGTCACAGCTTTGTGGATGGCAGTGGTGGTCGGTTGGTCCACCACTTTGATCCAGACTGAAATATCTCAACAACTATCAAATGGATTGCTGTGAAGTTTGGTTTGGACGTTCATGGTTCCCAGATGATGAATCCTAATGACTTTGGTGATCCTCTGACTTTTCCCTCCAGTGCCACCGTGAGGTTGACAATTCTGGAATTTGACTTAAATATCCCGACAACGATTACGGTAGATGGATTGCTATTCAATTTGTTTAAAACATTCATGTTCCCCTCAGGATGAATTGTCCGTGGAGTGCCATCATCAGGTCTTAAATGTGTCCATTTGGTTTATGACCAAATCAAAATGAATGCGTTTTCGTCCTAATTAGGGCTAACGTGCTTTACTAAGATGGTGAACAGAGTAAACATTCCTGGACATTTACACCGTCAATTTGAGCACGTTAGCATCCTGCTGTTAGCATTTAGCTCAAAGTACAGATTCCCATGGCTGTAGATGAGTCAATGGAGCTCAATGTCACAGAGGGCTCTTTTTATGGGATTTGTTGACAATTGTAAAAATATACAGCCTTATCCGTTAAGGTGATTCATTTTTCTCAATGAGGAAGTGAATCACCGTCATGTTGTGTTTGAGCTAAAACTGAAAAACTTTAAGATACAATTAAGTTTATTCCAGTTTTTCTAGGTCAAGTTATAATTGCCCCGTGTTTTCCTCTTCATCCACCATCATGCCTCAACTTAAACCTTCCCCATCAGCACGGAGGCCCCTTGTCGCCCGCACTAAACTGACTTGTTCCAGTGGTGTGTGTGTGTGTGTGTGTGTGAGTGCCCTGTCACCATTGGTTCAAATTATGGATTATCTTTGTTCTTTTGTGAAATGGTTCTCAGGGTTTCAGAGCTCAGATGACTCGTGTGTGTGGGTGTGTGTGGGTGTGTTTATGTGTGTGTGTGTGTGTGTGTGTGTGTGTGTGTGTGTGTGTGTGTGTGTGTGTGTCATGGTCTGAGGAGATGAAAATCACTTCAAACATGGAATTCAAAATGTGAGTTGTGGCCTTCAGTTGCTTCCCGAGGGAGATGGATAGTTATTGTTTTTTGTGTCCATTGTTTTGTCCGTGTTCTGTGTTCCCGTTTAAAATCTTTCTGTCTGACATCTTAAACACAACTTAACATGGAAACACCAAAAGGATTATTAAAAAATACTTTTACACTTTTAGCACGGTTTTAGCATGGGTCAAGAAAGAACCGATTCAGTTTTGGAACGGATCGCGGGGCGGATACACAAATAATATTTCTCTTATGGAAGTGGCCTTGGCTGCTGGAGGTCTGTGACAGTCTGTAATCTTTTTTACCCATAATTAAACCGGGAGAGTTTCATGCCGATCCAAGCAGTCAGAATTTTAAGTTTTAAAATCTATATTCGTCGCATTCACAACGATGACAGTGGAGCAGACGTTCTCAGGCTTCCTCCAACAAATGCTGCTACAAAAGGTGTGAAAAGAAAAAATAGTGCAAAAGTTTAAATATAATAATTAATTATAGTATACATAAAAAAATATAACATATATAAAATATAATATTTATGAAATAAAATATATTGGATAAAGAATAAACTATAGAATATATAACATAAAATAAAAAATATATCAATTAAAATATAATCTTTATGAAATAAAGTCATTTAAATTAAATTAAATTAGATTAAAATAAATATAATGTAAAATATATGGTATATAACTAAACCGTTATATATGTATAAAATAGAAAGCAACATATAAAATAAAATATAATATTTATAAATAAATACAATTTAGATGAATAAAACTGTGCCAGGTGGCCGGCCTCAGCGGGCATATGTGCCACCAACGGTCTGTCGGAGCTCCGGAGGCTGGCGTCCACCACGAGCATCGACGACAACAACAGAATACATCGAGAATGACCCGGCGTACATGTTGAGTCTTCATCTGCTTGATGGGAAAATGTTGAAGAATCAAGCATCAAAGGATGAATGAACGCAGCACTCAGCAGTTTCACAATCTGATAATTCTCCCTTATCTTTAATAAACCCCAAAAAATGAAATTACATATTCATGGTTTTGAGTGAAACTCTTCAGCAGAAGAGTAATCTAGGCAGAATAATCTGAATGAAATACGGAATCAAATATGCAGCTTTTCACATGTCGAGTCTCCTCACTGATGACACAGAATCCACCGGGAAGATTCACGTCATATTTCATCTGTCGTGAATGTTTGAATTGAACTTCTCTCTTTATTTACCAGTCGAGTCGTCTGTGGCATGTTTCATTGATGTTTCTCTGCAAGAAGGAAACACACGGCAGTTTAATTTACATTAATAAAGCAATCAAACGGAAACACTGTGGATCAATCTGCCGATTATTTGTCTTGTTTGAACGTAAACTGAATATCTTTGAAGTTTGGACCGATGCTCCGACTAAACAAGACATTTTGAAGACGAATAGAAGAATATTTTGGGTTTTTTGGACCGTCGGTCAGACAAAACAAGACGTCAACTGTTGTGATTTTCCTTTCACTATTTTCAGACATTTTATAGACAAAACAACAAGTGAACTTTAAATAAAATTGATAATAATCGGTTTGAAGAATTCTTCACATCATGTTGAAAATGACTGAATGCTTCGCGCCCTCATTAATCTGTTAATTGCGGAATAACAACCTTCGTTCCAAAGGTGTGAATTTCTCCGACACGTTCATCAGCACCTTCTCTGCTGTTACCTCCTCTTCCTCCTCCTCCTCCTCTTCCTCCTCTTCTTCCTCTTCCTCCTCCTCCTCCTCTTCCTCCTCCTCCTCCTCCTCCGAGTGTTATCTCAGCTGGTTAAATGTGACCTTCACCAGAGTCCTGAGGGAGCAGAGCGAGCTCGGTGCTCCACCAGCGCACGGCGGGTAATATGGTGGGATATCTCCAGTGTTAAAGAGCATCACATGCACAATCTAACACAAGCTTGCCATGAGGCACGGACACTGAGAGTTCAACCAGGAAGTGCACCACGGTAACACCTCTCATTGTGGGATTTATTTCCTCTCCGACACATAAGAGCCTGGACAGTGTTGGAGTGTTACACAGCGCTGTTATTATCACTGTGTGTGTGTGTGTGTGTGTGTGTGTGAGTGTGTGTGTGTGTGTGTGTGTGTGTGTGTGCTTGGTGCACAGGATCAATACAATCTGTGTAGGATGATAACACTGATACTGTTGACTCTAGGTCGACCTGATGAGACTCCAACATTCAGAGGACAATCATCATCTCCTGACATTCACACACACACACACACGCACACACACACACATACACACACACACACACGCATACACACACACACGCATACACACACACACACGCACACCTATAATGTACACGTTTAGTATTTCAGCTCCGTTCATGGTGATCTTGCGAATACAAATAAATCAAAATGAAAAAATATTTTTTTATTTACAATAATAATAACAAGAAGAAGAAGATTTAACCAGTCATATGGTGCTGATGTCAGTCCTTAGACGGAGACTTTTAAAAGTGACTAAAAACCATAAAAATGATCCTTTGATTTAAACCGTGAGAGGACTTAACTTTTCATTTCAAGTGGAAATATTTTTAACTGCATATAATCCATTGAAATAGGTTAATATCTTACAGTCCATTCATTTGTCCACACAAATGAAGGTCCTCAGGAGTTTTTACTCCTTAAAACACTGTAAACTTATAATCCGTGTAAATACCTTCATACATCAGTTCATTCACTCATTCATTGTTGGTTTTTATCACAGAACTCAACGGGAATTATTGGAAGCGCATGAGGAGTTCTCCTCACGTACAGAGTGAACACATGATTCAGTCTCTTATTTTGGTAGGAATCTATATGTTGAATCATTGTGTGGCATGACTCAATAAATGAACGTTAAATATCGAGGACTAAAGCACGATCAAAGAGTTGAGACACTCGCAGCTCTCTCAGGCTGGAGAAACACCGAGGTCAGGAACAATCAGTCGGGTCATCGATTCGGTCCCTCGTCAGAAACAAACATCTGCTGCTGCAGATCGATCGCTTCATCCATCGTCGGCCTGAACCAGCCCAACATTCTCCGGTTTGTCGTGAGGATCCGCAGCTTCGTCTGAAGACGTCACTTTCTGTCTTCACTCCCGCCGTCATCACTACGACCACCAGAAGTCGCTGCCGAACAACAAGCACGAATATAAACATGAATGTGGGTCGTAACACGCAGAGACGGCCCACACGGACGTTTATTTGTACAGACGGTGTGGTTACCAAACATCAGTCACTCTCTCACCAGTGACTTCATGATTGAACAGTGAACAACTTGCATGCAAATACATGAAAAGAAGTATCAGTACTTGTACTTACCGGCACTGAGCCCTTCTTGTTGATCCCGTATCATCACGACTGTTGTGTTCACCTGACCTGAGTTCATCCATCTCCATCCCTTTCATTCCTCCGTTGCTGTTACAGTGTTTTACTGACGCCTTATTTCTAGTGAGGTTGAGAGTTTGAGGGTGAGAAACGCAGTCATGAGACGTCCCTTTGCCTGACCTCACCATGAATGTAACTTCTAGTTTCCCCTCGGACATTATTTGGTGAATCGTGAAGCCTTCAGGACGCAGCAGATCATAAGAGGCGGCGCTGAGCTCCGGAGAGGAAGCTGTCTGTAATAAAAGAGAACAGCAGCAGGTGAAATACCGGCTGTGGCTGCAGAGAAGAATGAGCGGATTAACCAGCAGCGTGTGTGTGTGTGTGTGTGCGTGTGTGTGTGTGTGTGTGTGCATGTGTGCGTGCGCGCGTGCGTGTGTGTGAGCGTGCGTGTGTGTGTGTGTGTGTGTGAGCGGCCGTGTATGGGAGCAAAGATGAATGGTCTCATTTGTGGCGGGCGCCTGGAGGCCACACACACTGATGCGGCCGAGCTGCTGCAGACTTTATCTCACAGTCGGACCGTGTCCACTCTAAATGCTGATGGATCTGAGAACACCTTCTGTGTTCCAACGTTTGGTTTCACACGAGCATGTTCGATAGGAACACACTGAAAGGAACAGCGTGGGACATTTAAAAGAATCTATTCGCAAACATTGAATATGACACTAATGAGTGCTTTCTTCAGTGTATTTTCACCTGAAACTAAGAATCGTCGTGTGTTCGTCAGCTTGGAATGAGCCGTTTATATCTACGGAGCGGCTCCTCTTCACGGAGGCCCCGTGTTTCTACGGTAGCCCAGAACGGACAAAACCAACCTGCTCGTCATCGCAGTGCTTCATTGTTACAAACGCTGGAGGAGACCAGCGAGATGAAGCGAAAGGCCTCGTTTGAGAATTCTTGTTTCGTGAACTATACTGAGATATATATATATATATATATATATATATATATATATATATATATATACTGTATAGCTAGTCTACCTTTTTGAACCCCCCCCCCCCCCCCCCTTCTACCATTATGACCAATAGAAATCCACGAGAGACTCTCGTTCAGCCACACGGGTCAGCGTTGGAAGGAGAGCTTGG
This sequence comes from Melanostigma gelatinosum, assembly GCF_949748355.1. Taxonomy (NCBI): domain Eukaryota; kingdom Metazoa; phylum Chordata; class Actinopteri; order Perciformes; family Zoarcidae; genus Melanostigma; species Melanostigma gelatinosum. The sequence goes on along the minus strand of NC_136651.1, from coordinate 1,827,272 downwards.
TGGTGAGGAGGTTTGACGTTGAGGGATGTTTAGTGGCTTCACCACACACACACACACACACACACACACACACAGTACAGTACACGCTTGCACACTTCTCAACCTATCCTGCTCATCTTCCTTCTTCCTTCCTGTATCATTTCCTCATTTGCACAGAAGAAGCTTATTGATTTTTGGTTGAATGAATGTGTGTGAGCACTGTACAAGTGAAAGGTGTGTGCGTGCGTGTGCGTGTGTGTGTGTGTGTGTGTGTGTGTGTGTGTGTGTGTGTGTGTGTGTGTGTGTGTGTGTGTGTGTGTGTGTGTGTGTGTGTGTGTGTGTGTGTGTGTGTGTGTGTGTGTGTGTGTGTGTGTGTGTGTGTGTGATAAGGATCCCCCTGCTGCCTCTCCTGGTGATATTTCAGATGCAGTTGTTTATTTCATCGTCGACTGGAGAACTTCATTAAAAGTGGTGTTGGTGCAGAGTTTTACCTTGAAGTGACGGGAAAAGAGAGAGTAGAAGAAGAGAGAGAGAGGACGATGACGATGAGAAACAGGAAGTCGTCGGCTTCTTTTCATCCCAGTTCGACGGTGGGAACCTTCAGGGTCGACTCAGCGTACACTGGGTCCAGGACTGCAGCCAGGATTTCTACAGTAGGTTGAGTCAAGATGATGCAATGTTTTGTCACGGTGACGTCAGAGGCGTCATATTGTTGTTTTTAACAGCACACACGTTATTATCACTACAATGAAAGCGTCATGTTTGATTCTTAAACAGCAGCAATAAACGTGTCAATAATGCTGCTGAACGGAGACCATAAACACACACACACACACACACACACACACACACACACACACACACACACACACACACACTACCAGTCACTACATTCATCACTGCCAAGGTGTGTGTTTAGTAGCCATGTTGGCTGCGCAAAGTGCTCCATCAAATTGACTTTCCTGACATATGGTGTGTGTGTATCTGTGTGTTCATTTGCTGTGTGTTTATCAGCGTGGTGGTGTGTGTGTGTGTGTGTGTGTGTGTGTGTGCGTGTGTGTGTGCAGAGTGATGCTGCCGGTCAGAGAGATGAGTACGACTGATATTTGATATTTGAAGTTGACTTTATTATCTCATCACAGAAATAGTGTCAGGCAAAGCAGAGGTGTTGCTGCAGATCACACTGTGCTGCTGGGAATCAGAGATGTACGAGTTACGTACTTTCATTGGTTCGTTGGGACATTCGTGCGGCGCTGAAGTGTTTATTAATGACCTCACGTCTTCAGACCGCAATGCTATTTGCAAAACTCTGACGCCCGCATGTTTCCTTTGTTTGCTCCTTGTAACAGGTTGTAAATATGCAGTTTACAGTTTCCATGAAAAAACAATGAGGCTGGCAGCAGCCACGAGCATAAACAAATCACACAAATAAAACCGCTGCTGCATTATTGATGCCGTCTGAGGAGAGTGTGTGTGTGTGTGTGTGTGTGTGTGTGTGTGTGCGTGTGTGTGATTTAACTGGATGTCTAACACAATGGAAGAGACGTCTTATGTGGACTGTGATGTACAGAACACGGCCTCACATGCAGTGTTCGTTTTGGCAGCTACTTTCGATGAAAAGGCGTTCTTATTGTTCTTATTGTTCTTATTGTTCTTATTCGTTTTGGTCGTTTCTATCGTTCCTCCTGATGTCCAGACGTTGTTGAATGTTCTTTTCCAATGTGAGTGAAGCCGAGCACCGATCGATCACGCTTCACTGAGAAAACAAGCGCTTCAAAAGTTGTGTGCTTGTCGTGTTGCGGAGAGACCAAACAAAGCATGAGTTCAGACTTCATCAGCCTGCATCCTTTTCATCTGATGATTAAACATTGTTTATTTTACATACAGCTGAAGTAAACCAGTCTGGATGTTGTGAACCCAGACCCCACGGTGTTTGGGTTCACAACATGTACAAAGCAGCAACAGTGAGAGTGATCGAGGGAGGGGGAGGGGGGGGGGGGGGGAAATTAAAGATGTGAATTCAGTTTGTTTTTTTTAAACTGCATTTTAGTCTTCTTTTCCTCCACGATATTGCATGTTTGATATCGTCACCGTCATCGTTTTGTCTTAGTCATGGAAAAAAGCGTTGTTGAACATATTTTGTCAGTTTAATGAAAGAAATCAACACTGTGTGTGTATATATCTGTATATATCTATATCTATATATATCTATATCTATATAGATATAAGTGGAAATGTTTCAACCACAGAGGCTGTGTGATTGTGGCCCCTCTCAGCCACACAGCGTCACAGAGTCGTCCTCAGTCTGCAGCTTTCTGGACCCTCGCTGCTGTTTGAAGCTCTCTGCGGTTCATCCCCGTGTCACGATGCTGCTTTAAGGGACATTGAGTCCTGCAGTGTTGCTCTTTGTGACCTCGTGCATCGTGAACACGTCGTCCAGTGATGTGTGAGATGGGTCTGCATGTGTAGCTCTGAAAACATTCATTCATTCAGTCGAGGTCCTGCAGTGATGTGGTTATTTCTGGCTCCGAGGGGCATATTGAATGTAGGAAGCAATTCACCTGGTTGATAAACAACAACATGTTTGATGGTGGTAAATAATAAGGGAATGCATGCATGCGTCTCCGATACTGTCCAGCTCACTGTAGTACCTGCTGAACAGTCTGTACTCGGCCGAGGTGATGACTGGACTTCCATGACGTTAAACAAGATGCAATCGATGAAAGAATGGAAGAGTTGAAGCAGTAGAGAGGCGGAGATATCCTGACTTTCAAGCTCCAAAAACACTGAATCCTACACTTCCCACAATGCAACTCAACAGTGTCTTTTTCAGGCTTTTCTCGACCGTTAAACTCGTCTTTCAAGCTCCACAGTTAAACACCTCGTCTCTCCAGATGTGCTGATGTTTGTGATGAACTGAAGGACGAGGGCTTCTGCTAGTAGTGCAGTGTGTTCCCAGTGTGGTATTAGGATTCTACTTCAGTGAAGGATGTGAATCCCCGCGGTGCAGCCCTACTGAACAACGTATTTGCACACAGACTGTGACGGACAGCAGCAGCTGATGTCAGCGGAGATGGCTTGCCGCGATGGAGTCGGTGTCACTCGGCTGATGACCAAATTAAAGTCACAGCGAGGATTCACGCAAAGCTCCAAGTGGTCATTCTCCTCTGAAACTAATTGTCCCTCGGCGGTTTATTTCTGGAGATGAGTTTGTTCTCTAAACGACTGACAGTCACACCTCAGGCTGTGTTTGTGTTCCTATTATTGGAAATGGGGTCAGTGATCTTCATCCATCACTGCAATTTACCTTCACTGTCACTCTGTGAAGTTCATTTCTGTTATTGATCCGAGGGAAGCCGCGACAATCACTTTAATTCCAGACTGAGCGGCCGTTCCTCTTCACCCTGTGACGACGGGCAGTCCTTGGTGCTTCTTTTGTTCTCAGGAATAGTTCAACATTTTGGAAGAATGCACCGGTTCGCTTTCTTTCCGATAGTTCGATGAGACGGTCGACACCACTCTCATGTTTATACGGTGGATTTACAGCTTCAATCACTTAGCCTAGCTTAGCATAAAGACTGGAAACAGATGGCATGGCTCTGTCTAAAAGGAACAAAATCCACCGCCCACCACCTTTAAACGAACAACTTATATCTGGTGTTCTTAATGTGTACAACGTGTTTAAGTTGTGTTTTTTTGGTACGCATTCAGTAAATATAACTCGTCATTTAATGCGCATTAGTGTGCTCGTAGCCATATTTCCCCCCCTGCTTCCTGTCTTTATGCTAAGCTAAGCTAACCGTCTGCTGTACAGACATGAGAGCGGTGTCGATCCTCTCATCTATATCTCGGCGAATAACCTCTGAATAGATGTCAAAGGAAACTGTTCCTTTAAGGCGTTGCAACATGTATGTGAGTGCGTTACGTCGGTTCAGCCTTCAGTGCAGAAACACCGAGGCAGGCGATTACCAGGAGCTCTCACTGTGTCTGTCCTATCGGTGCTTATTGCTCACACGTATAGATGTGCAATCCAATCCAAGTGTGTAAGGAAAGCCTTAAAGACACACCGGCCACCGGCAGGCGTCTTTACCAACATGGCTGACTCTCTGCAGTGTGTGTGTTCGAGCCGTTGTTTATGGAGGGTAAAGGATCCTGAAGGCTTTCCTCTTGGACCCGGTGTCCGTGCCCTCTCAACTCCTCTGATCCTCGATGATATTACCCTCAGCTCCGGTTTCACACCTCCCCCCCTGCAGCCCCGAGAGAGGTCGTGTTCTCAACATCTTTTACTCGCTACTCTTTCTGCTGTCGGTCGCAGTAAACACAGCAAGATATAAAAAACTAAAAAGTAAAGCAAGGAAGGAATCTTAAATATTAAAAAGACATTTTAAATAAAGCGTGAAAGGTAAAACATCACGATACTATTTGAAGATGCTTGAAAGGACCAAGATGATGACATTGACGAGATGACAAAGGTGTTACATGAGAATGTGCAATTCATTTGAAAATAGGGCTTTATTTTGAAAGGTCAGTGGAAAATAATCCTGGTGTGGCCTTTGTGATTGTTAAATAATACAGAAGTGAGCAGGAGGAGGGAGTCAGGTGACCAGCTGACTTTAAAGGGGACAGATCATGCTTTCAGGTTTCTACTAGAACATGTTCACATACTGTACTTTCTACTGTACTACATCTCAGAGGTACATATTGTACTTTCTACTGTACTACATCTCAGAGGTACATATTGTACTTTCTACTGTACTACAGCTCAGAGGTACATATTGTATAGTACCAGTACTTTTACTGCATTAAAGGATTTGAATACTTCTCCCACCACTCATATTAACCATGCAGTATGGGTTGAGAGAGAGAGAGAGAGAGAGAGAGAGAGAGAGAGAGAGAGAGAGAGAGAGAGAGAGAGAGAGAGAGAGAGAGAGATGAGAGAGAGAGAGAGAGAGAGAGAGAGAGAGAGAGAGAGAGAGAGGAGAGAGAGAGAGAGAGAGAGAGAGAGAGGAGAGAGAGAGAGAGAGGAGAGAGAGAGAGAGAGAGAGAGAGACTGACTCCCCCCCGGTTCTCTGTTGTTCACTTACGTCCTCAGAGCCGCTGAAGCTGCGGAGCAGACGGATGATGCTCTGCACAAACCGGACTCGGTGTCTACCGGAGAGACAGGGGGCTTCCAGGCTCATGATAACGGGGATTATATAACTAACGAACTCCCGCACACACGGTGCGTCTCCGCTCCGCACGAGACACGCCGGTGCGGAGGCTGCGTTAACGTCGGTGCGTGCGATGCCTCCTCTGCCGCCGCGTGCACACCGCTCCACGCGGGCTGCTGTTGAGACACTTTGATCTCCATTTATTCAAATATGATGAAATGGCAGCCCCGGAAGAAGGTGAGTGCAGCCGACTTTTACTCCAAAGTTGTCCGCAGGAATGTGGCGTGAACGTGTGACCGGGATCGTGGGGGGGGGGGGGGGGGGGGATTCACGGACACTTTCAGCAATTTCAGAGGGACGCTGCAGCAACATGTCTGCGTGGGATTATTGGAGGATTATACAGGAGACGAAAAAATTCCATAAAGTGTCTTTTAAGCTGCACTTTCCCCACAGTGGACTGAGCCAACTGTGGAGCTATTGTGGAGGAGTGGAGGTGACAGACAGGCCGATGAAGAGTTCCACTCATATTTAAAGGCATGAAATGTTCCAGAGACATGTGAAGGCACCGCTGCTGCCTCTTCGTCGGTCAGTCGACTGTTCAGTTGTGTTGGTCTCAGTTGACTTAGGTTTCTATATTCGTCATTTTTAAAGATGATTTTCATGCCGAATGACTCATTTCTTACAGCAGATCTCTGGTAAACAGATTCCATGTGGTGCTTTTGTGCCATTCTTTGTGGAGAAACTCAGTTTCACAGATCTGTTAATCAACTAATCAATTAGTCGACTCAGAATTTCTTTGTGCATCAATGTTTAGAAAGAAAGTACAGGACTGAAACAATTAGTTGATTAATGTGAATACAATTCACTGTGAAAATATGATATTTGATCAATAATTTAAGTCATTTATCAAGGAACAGTCGGACGATACACGGAGAGAGTATTTGCTGCTGTGAATTTAATATCTCTGGACATTCATGATCCCCAGAGGATAAACCCTACTGATGTTGGGGATCAACTGACTTCTCCTCTAGCGCCACCAGCTGGTGGACGTTTTGGTGAAATGTCTGCACAGCTATTGGATGGATTCCCATGACATTAGATTGAGGCATTCATGTTTCCCAGAGGATGAACTGGCATGACTTCAGCTCACGGGGTCAAAATGTTTGTTGTTATTGTTATTAGATGAGCTAACCACCTGTTAGCATGCTGACGTCAGCATTTAGCTCCAAGCAGCCTCACAGATCAGTGGTGTCGCCTCTCAGTGTTGTTTTTGTGTGAAGTGAGAGTGAGGAAACTCTGTTTGATATTTAAAACCTCCTCCGTCTATTGAGTGGGTCGTGAGAACTGGCATGCCGGGGAATTCATGCCGAACCACATTTGTCTCCGGCTCAGAGATCACAGGGAGCAGCATCAGGTCCTCCGGAGAGACCGTGAGCCGCCATCTTCAAGTGGATCCAGCTGTAATAACTGGGAGGGCTCCCGGGGGGACACGTCCCCCTCTCATCCAGTGGGGGGGGGGGGTGTTAACTGACAGGGCCAGACGGTCAGCTGTTAGACTGCTAATGGCGACGATGAGAGGAACCACAGACTCATCCTGAATAATTCTCTGTAAACAACAGCAGTTGTTTGCATGTTTGGGTTCTGTGTTTTGTGCAGACTTCTATTTCCAGCATCTGTTTTTGTGTTTTAGGTGGAAGAATGTTGGTGCAACAAGTACTTTGCACAGATGTATAACCAGAAGATTACACCATTTCACACATTAATAGAATGCTGCATCTCACATTGCCCAAACAGTTAAACAGATGTTATAATCAGACTGTAAACTTGCCTGTTCTCCTTCATATACTGTCTGTTTGGGTAGCTATGTTTGCCCAATGTGTCCAACGACGTATCCGCCCCAATTTTAAGTTGACAACCACGACAACTGGTCCGCTCGAACTAGGTGGAGTTGTCGGACTCGAGGGGTCTTGACGCAGGCAACTGACAGCCTGTTCTGTCGACCAGGTACCGTCCAACCTGCCGTCCTAAGGTGTCTTCTCTGACGAGCTAGCCGCTGGAGGCGACCTCCGGGGAAAGAACGGAGCCAAAGCGGAAGTTTCAAACACTGCAGTTCAACAAATGGCCACTTGAGGCTGGCTCCAAAAGCGAGTTGATCCCAACAGAAGACGACGTTGAAATGCTTTACAGCAGAAGTAAACATGTTTGCAGCCTGGTACAAAAAGCGGTTTGCTTGCTTGCCGATAGAACCGCAGATGAGACTCTTGCATTGAAACAGTGTTGACTTTAAGAAGAGAGGCTGCTTTCTGTGCTGACCTGACACTCGCTCTGGTTATCGCGTGTAACTGCCTCAGGATGCTCACAGGGTGACGAAAGCCTCTGAAAGAGACTCGGCGGGCCGCTTATAGTGAGCGTGTGGTGTTTCTGTGTGTGGCTGCAGATCTACTGTACAACAGTAAGCGTTGCTTAAAACACTTGTTGCAAGGGCGACTGTTTGTAAAATATTGCGTTTTATTTTAAAGACACAAAGACTTTGTGTGTCCAAGCTCTTGTTCTTCCAGCAGAGGGAACGATTGCAGTCGCTGCAACGTATTACTTTGAATCAGACTGTTATTCAATGACGTAAGATGCCATGAAAACAAAAAGCCCTTTCTGCACAGCACCATGAGAGCCCATGCATATGGGCTCAACGGTTCGGATCGTATCACGGACGGAGTCACGAAAGAAAAAATCATTTCAGCCGCTCTGAAGTCAGAATAAAGCATCAGAAATTCTACACGTCATCCTTTGACTGAGTTACAGTCATCTATTGTGTTTGTTTTTGCATTTAAACACACAATTATAAATAACGGATGTATTCTTGTCATTAGTAGTTTTAATGATGTATTATAATCTGCTTAGAGTTTAACTGCTCAAACGAGTAATCTGCTGCCACAAAAGCTTGATTGTGTCTGAGAGGACGGCTCTATGTCTGAATGGACTTTGGTGCTTTTATTTTGTAGTGAGTCGTCTTTAGTTTCGTACATGGAGAACAATGACAGCAGAAAGGCAATGAGACTTCAGCGATCACATGTATGTGTGTGTGTCCACTTGGGGAGGATGATGGAGACGTTTGATGAACTGTCGAGATTACGTCCACATGCTGTCCACACCTCGGTGAGATCCATATAAGAGTCGATCCCCTGTCTACGCTGGTGTGTATAGCTTTTTAAAGTGAAGTATTTCTCTTTGATTGTTCGGCACTGTTCTTCCCGTGGTCGTGAACCTGCCACAGTGAATAAATGTGTCTCTGAGCTGTGATGTTGGCAGAACCAGCCTCGTGTCCCTGAACAGCATCAGGTGGGAAATGCTGGTGTGCATACAATACGTGTGCAGTGCTTTTGCGTGTGCTGTGTGAGGGAAACAAATGGGATTGAACCAGTTAGGAGGGGGGGGGGGGGGTGAAAACACCTTTTTAAAATGTTTTATTTAAATGAGCTATGTGGCACTGGAATGAAAGATAAGCTGCAGCCATTATTTTGTTGGGGCGACACACTTACAACCTCCTGCTGAGTTTACACGGTGTGTGTGTGTGTGTGTGTGTGTTAGCTGCCCTGTTTTGACTCCACTGAACTTCCACTCTGTTATTCGTGTTTGTGGGCGGTTTATCTTTTAGAGGAATGATGTTGTTTGTCAACCTGCTCGTTATTTTCCAATTTTTGTCCATTTCGTCCACTTTTGAGAGGTTTGTTGGGACCAGTTGCTAGGCAACCCGCAGAGACTCCAGGACGCGACTGGACCCCGACTGAAGCTAAGCGTGTTAATCTGTGAGCTTTGGAGTTGCTGGTCGGCAGATTTTCTTACATTTCGACTGAGCCAGGCTAGCAGTTTCCCTCCGTTTCCAGTGTTTGTGCTAAGCTAAGTTAGCCAGCTGCTGGTTGTAGCTTCATATTTAGCGTACAGACATGAGAGCGGTATCGATCTTCTTCGACAGTTAGCGGTAGCTGGTGAGCAACAAGTGTGAACTCAGACTTTATTGGACAACAGGAGGTCCTGTTCTGCAGGATTATGAAGTTTTAGTCATGAAGGATGAACACAAAGTTGAAACATTTCTTGACTCGAGCTGGAGCGTCTTTGCCTCTGGAGTGTATTTATGATCCCAACTCTACATCCTCTCAGTCAGACGCAGTAAGGAGACCTTTCAAAGGTGTGATGCTCTCAGCGATGTGTTCCCCTCAGGTCACATGTTCAGTGTGTTTCACCTCAAGCCCAGCTGAAAGCTTTGAAACAGGACGTGTGAGGATGGAAAACTTTAAGAAGTAGAATAACTTGTAAGTGACAGTTCTCACTTAGAAGTAGAGTCATTCTCTCACAGAATACAACCAGAGGAGTCGCCCCCTGATGGACATTAGAGAGAATGCAGCTTGAAGACACTTCTGCATCGGCTTCACTCTGCAGATTTCCGCCTGCTTGAAACCGGTCTGGAGACCGAGACCAATCTGATGTTTAGGGCCTTTAAGTCTCAAAAGACGAGGCTATAACCACCGCAGCAACATGTTGCGGTGGTGTGATATTACGTGTGTTTGAATTACTTCCTCTGAGATATGAATGTCACTCCCAGTGCGTCTTTGGAGCTCGTAGTCGTCTGTTTGTGAGTCACCGGTGAGCAAAGCCACAGAAGAGGAATGTCTGCTGTCAACAATGCAGATAAAAAGCTGTGAAAACACGATGAATACGCGTTATCAGACACTCCTCTCCTCGTCGCGTGTGTGTGTGTGTGTGTGTGTGTGTGTGTGTGTGTGTGTGTGTGTGTGTGTGTGTGTGTGTGTGTGTGTGTGTGTGTGTGTGTGTGTGTGTGTGTGTGTGTGTGTGTGTGTGTGTGTGTGTGTGTGCGCGTGTGTGTGTACAGTATGTTGTGTATGTCGCTGCTCGCTGCATTCATTGCTCCGGCTTAGCGAGGCAGTGGGGAGGTGCAAATGTCACGCTGTCTGTAAAAGCTAAGCCAACTGACTGTGGAAAAGTCTCCGGAGACCTGGGAGGAGGAGGAGGAGGAGGAGGAGGAGGAGGAGGAGGAGGAGGAGGAGGAGGAGGAGGAGGAGGAGGAGGAGGAGGAGGAGGAGGAGGAGGAGGAGGAGGAGGAGGAGGAGGAGGAGGAGGAGGAGGAGGAGGAGGAGGAGGAGGAGGAGGAGGAGGAGGAGGAGGAGGAGGAGGAGGAGGAGGAGGAGGAGGAGGAGGAGGAGGAGGAGGAGGAGGAGGAGGAGGAGGAGGAGGAGGAGAAAGTGCTGAGTGAGAGGTGGAAAACATCACAAATCTCATCTTACAATGAGTGCTGGCTACCACTTTCTGCACACACACACACACACACTCTCTCTCTCTCTCTCTCACACACACACACACACACCATCCATCTATCGCCTGTAATCACATTCCAGAGCGTTTATTCTGCTAAATTGAATGGTAATTGGCAGAGAATGGGCGTGACATCACAATCCACTGGCCGGCTCATATAGAAGCAGCTCGTCTAAATTGAGCCTAAAGTGGGCCACGCTTGCTGATGAGCCCCGGAGCGCGAATGAAAAGAATAGAAGGAGCGGAGGAGAGGAGAAAGGGAGGTGTACTCACTCTGGAGATGAATTGCCCCGTGGGACCGGTGGCATTAATAATTGACAGCAGCGGCAGCAACGTATGCACAGCCACACCTGAGTGATCTCCTCTGGAATAATGCAGATTTTAATGGATATAGTCATGTGTTTATGAGCATGATGCACTCTACTCGCCTGGAGTAGAGAGGAAGTGAAGGACACCAAGTAGTAGGAGTAGAGAGGAAGTGAAGGACGCCAAGTAGTAGGAGTAGAGAGGAAGTGAAGGACGCCAAGTAGTAGGAGTAGAGAGGAAGTGAAGGATGCCAAGTAGGAGTAGAGAGGAAGTGAAGGACGCCAAGTAGTAGAAGTAGAGAGGAAGTGAAGGACGCCAAGATGTAGGAGTAGAGAGGAAGTGAAGGACGCCAAGTAGTAGGAGTAGAGAGGAAGTGAAGGATGCCAAGTAGGAGTAGAGAGGAAGTGAAGGACGCCAAGTAGTAGAAGTAGAGAGGAAGTGAAGGACGCCAAGATGTAGGAGTAGAGAGGAAGTGAAGGACGCCAAGTAGTAGGAGTAGAGAGGAAGTGAAGGACGGCAAGATGTAGGAGTAGAGAGGAAGTGAAGGACGCCAAGTAGTAGGAGTAGAGAGGAAGTGAAGGATGCCAAGATGTAGGAGTAGAGAGGAAGTGAAGGATGCCAAGATGTAGGAGTAGAGAGGAAGGGAAGGACACTGAGGTGTAGAAGCAGAGAGGGTGACGGAAGCCTCGGGGAAAAGATGAGGAAAGGAAATTAGTTTTGGTCAAAATATGAATCCCAATTTTCTCCCTCGACTCTTCGGGACACTGTGTTTTTTTATGACATTTTTTATTGCGATCCATATTGTGTTTCTGCAGGCAGACAAAGAATATGATTATTGTTGACAAGTACTGCGAAAGTTAAGAAAAATCAACCCACACTGGTCTCTTGTCTGCTCTTTAGAAGTTATTCTTGGTGACCATGGCGATCACGCTTCTTTCTTTGGCTCTTTAGAGTCAGAGCCTCTAGTCTTACTGCGATGCGTCAGGTGGCTGAATGAGTTCACGTCACTTTGAATCTATTTGACGTGGTTGACTTGTGATTGTCATAATCGCCTTTTAATCTGATTCCTCAGCAGTATGAACAATGTCGTCCATTGTTCGATCGATCACTTTGATCTCGTGGACGGGTTACCATGGTAATATTGCTGCAGGTATTCATATTCCCCAGAGGATGAATCCTACTGACTTTGGTGATCCCTTGACTCTTCCTCTATTCCCAACATGCGTTTGACATTTCGGGCTTTTAGTGAAATATCTAAACAAATATTTAATGGATTTCCGTAGAATTTGAAACAGATATTCATGGTTCCCAGAGGAACTCTGGGAACTGGGACTCCCCTGTGTCTGTCCCAGATGTATTTACATCAGTGTCCTGCCCTCCCTCTTCCTGTGCACCAGTGTGTCATAAGGTTCACACACTTGTCTTTCATTTCGGGAGAAATTGGGGGCGCTTGGTTTGATGCAGGGGTTCTCCCTGCTAATACAAACATGGCAGAATCATCGTCAGCCCGAATCAGCACACGGTATCGGTTCATATCAATATTTCTCCAGCGTGACCCTCGAGATCAGATCCACACTCCTGTTCTCTTCGCTCTGACCCCGTCCTCCTCCGTCCTCCCCCGTCCTCCCCCGTCCTCCCTCCGTCCCCAGCAGCTATAATTTGCTCCCTGAGGGTGAAAAGGTGACTGAGGCAATCAAAGGCAGCCCGAGCACATGCACACACACACGCACACACACACCCACACACATGCACACACACACACACATGCACACACACACGCACACACACACACACACACACATGCACACACACACACATGCACACACACACACATGCAGCAGCGCCCGGCTGAGTGACAGTCTAATTACCCAGCGTAAGAGAACCAAACCCCTCCAATGTACTCCAGTTAACGGGATCAGAAGGCCACTTGTCCACCCCCCCCCCCCCCCCCCCCATTATGCATACTGTTCATATGTAGTGTGGAGAGACATAGATCGGTCCGGAGATGGTGGCTCATACGTGGATGGTCGAGGGAATGACTCCGGGTCCATAGAGCAGAAAGAGAGAGAGGGAAGAAAAAGGGGATTGCTTTTGGTCATTCAGGGAATAAACCTTGTGTGTTGAGGTTAACTAGGGTGTGTGTGTGTGTGTGTGTGTGTGTGTGTGTGTGTGTGTAGGTGTGTGTGTGTGTGTGTGTGTGTGTGTGTGTGTGTGTGTGTGTGTGTGTGTGTGTGTGACAGAGAAAATGCTTTCTTTAATTTAGAGCTCTCGGTTCGGAGTCTGTACTCCAAGGATAGATGTATGACGTGACGACCCACTCAGGTTTGTCCACGCTCACTCTCAGCACGATGAAATGCACTTGGATGGAAATAATACCTGTGGTGTGTGTGTGTGTGTGTGTGTGTGTGTGTGTGTTCTAGATGTCCTGTCTAGAAGCTGTTTTCAGGATCAGGTGTTTGGAACAGCTGCAGTGAAGTTCTGTGCTCTGTTATCTCCAAGAGGAGATAAAAAGAGAAAGATGTGTCAGCTGACTACCTTGACCTCCAGACGTCACATTTCAAAGGGAGGCTGAATATTATTAATAATAATAATCTGCTGTTCGGCCCTCATGTGTTGAGTTCCACTTAAACACTGTAACTTTGATCCTGTGGCGCTGACCAGAATAGAAACAAAGTTCACATATTCAGTCAGTTACACCTGACAGCCGTTCTATTCGCTGAGGACCCTCGACCATGTGCTAAGAAAATAGTTGATTTTTATTGTTTCTTTATTAAGACGTATCTCACATTTTCAATAAAAGCAGATAGAACACACAACATATTTAATATAAATGTAGTTTATAATAGAATTTGGCCAAAGAATTTAACAAAATAAATCTTTGCCTTATGACGGAAACACAATAATCATTATTAATAAATGGTCAAATTAATGGTAATTAAACTTTACTTAATAGTTGTTTTACTATAAACAGTCAATGCTGTAATTTATGGTATCTTAACAGTTTATTGTTGCACTCAATACATTTTATATACGATGTTGTTTATTTAATTACCAAACGATTGAATCAAACGCTCCATCGCTCACAGCACCTGTGACGTCAAACGCTCCATCGCTCGCATCACCTGTGACATTAAACGCTCCATCGCTCACATCACCTGTGACATTAAACGCTCCATCGCTCACATCACCTGTGACGTGGCTCCGCTCCTGAACGCTGAGCTAACGAGCTGGACTGTTGTTATCGCAGTTTATCGGAGAGACATCAGACAGACTGTTGGCTCCAGATTTATCCTGTGGTCCCTGAAAATATGATGCAGAATATGGACATGCACTCAGACACGCTGCCATCAATCCAGACTCAGAGCAGCACTCTCATCTCTGTGCTTGATGACGGAGGTTTTAACAATTCTCCTTTTTATATGATTTAAGGCCTCGGATGCACCTCCACCTTTACGAGTTTATAGCACACACACACACACACACACACACACGTGTAAAGCCATTAGCCCTGCAGCTGCTCGTGCAACATCTTCATTGGTCCCAGTGGAAACAGTGGTTAGGGCCACTCCAACTCAATTATTGCATCTGTCCCAGTGAAACAATGACAAATATTCATGCAGATTAACCAGAGAACAGTTGGTGTGTGTGTGTGTGTGTGTGTGTGTGTGTGTGTGTGTGTGTGTGTGTGTGTGTGTGTGTGTGTGTGTGTGTGTGTGTGTGTATTAGAAGGCGACATGGAAAAAGACAACACCTGTCCGGTCCCGTTCTGTTCCCGTGTTTATTCATCTTTTCATATAAAACCTGACCTGTTCTTCTTTAGGTTCCCGTCCTGCACGTTCTCGTTGACTTTATTTCCATTTCATGTTACTTAATGCTTCAAACATTGTATTATTATTATTATTATTATTATCTGACAGATACAGCTGCTCTGTATCCAATATTTCACACACAAAACAAAGATTATAGAAAAATATAACAACTTGAATCCCCAGAAATGAGTTTCTTCTTCTTCTCTCCCGTTAATCGTCTCTCGACCCCTCAGATCTATCTGGTGACCCTTTGGAGGGCCCGGCCCCTATGTTGGGAACCACTGGACTAAACTAGCTGACTGTATATGAAGAAGTTAAAGTATCTGCAACAGTAACACGCTGCTCTCACATTGATGCTTCAGGAGCAGGACCACACCTCAGCCACTCGCCCACTTCCGGCCACGCTCCTATAAATACCTCCCCACTCTAAGCCTCGGCACGCTCGCGTTTTCTGCACTCGCAACCGGAACACCACGGCAACCGGAACACCACGGCAACCGGAACACCACACAGAGGACGCCGCCAACCGCCATCGAGAGGCGGACCGCAGCAACGTAACGACGCAGCAATGCAGCAAGCAACAACGGATCACATCAACGGAACGACGGAACGACGCAATGACGCAGCCACGCAACGTATCGCAGCAACGTAACGCAGCAGGCAACGGGACGCAGCAAGCACGGAACGCAAAGCAACAACGGAACGCAGGACGCCAGTGCCCCCCGCCGCCTACTTTCAGAAAACACAGCAAGTGACCATAACCGGGACATTTGGCACCGGGATGCCAGCGCCCCCACCCCGCCCACTTCCAGCGACGAACCCACACAATTGCCCAACAACGACGCCGCTCCCTCTGCCGTCTTTTGGAGGTTTTTTTTACGACGGACGACGTTTGCCGTAGAATCTGTTTGCCTTGCAAGCAGGTGGAGGCCTAAGCTAGTGAGCTGTCACATAGCAACACAGAGGAGACGTTCTACTACAGAATGAGTACTTTTACTTTGATACTTTAGGTACATTCAGTAACATACAATGGTAAGTAAGTAAAACATGTGTATGTGGACGTTTGGAATACGTTACCACCACGTCTTCACTTTTCGTGTCTTTCTTCCACACATTGACTCAGTGTCACAGGTTCAAATGAGTTATTTCAACCAAACGGCCTCCGCTCTGTTTCTTTCCTGTGTTGGATTGTGTGTTTCCAGTTTGCTTGCTCAGCGGCATTATTTCTCCGCCATGGTGCTTTACAAGCTGACGAGTGTGTTAGAAGAACCCGCTTGAATCACGTCGCCCTGCAACATGAGAGGGCAGTTAATTCCCAGACTGTGAGTAAGTGCAGAGGTCCGCTGGTTTCCATTCACAGGCTTTTGATCATACTTCACCCCGTTAATAAGGTGCATTCAATCCTACCAAGAGGCGTCCTCGCAGTACGGATTGCCGTTTTTAATGACTCCCTCAGACGCTCTCGGGCTCCGAAATAATGATCTCAGTCGCTGAGGTTTACGGCTCACAACTCACGCAGCATGTCGCTGCATCACCCACTGTGCGGTAAGTGGGGTATGGACTTGGCAAAATGAAGCCTCTTTGTTTTTCAGCGATGGCTAGGTGATATCAGCGCCACTTCGTCCTTGTTGAAACTAGTGGAGGACCACTAGTCAGAGGACTGCACCGACAAACTGCAGATCTTAAAGGACAAAGCTTATTTTTGTACTTTTGGCACCATTTCTGTTGGCTTTGTACTCAACAGAAATGCCTGCTTAGCCCTCATATACGACTGCATGTATACATCTTTTAGTTGGTTGAATTTTGAGATCTTGAGATCACACGAGAATCCATCTTTTCAGCCTTTAAGTGACGTGTTTGTGTCTGGACCAATCAGAGTCCCGTGAGGAGCTACTGGCCAATAGGGGCGTGGCTTAGGTGTGTGTGAGACACGACATGGAGAGGTGACTGTTCTGAACAACAATGAAGAGGTTCGCGAAGATGCTGCAATAGCATCAGTTATATCCGAGAGACAACCTCTGGTTTGGTCCATTTAGAGTCACACAGACCATAAAGCAGGGGATGCTTTAGGGCGGGGCTACACGTGATTGACAGGTCTCTACCAGAGACGTATACGCCGTCTCTACGTCACTCCTCCTCAGTGCAGATATGGTCACTTCCTGTTCGCTGGTTGCAAAAAGCCAAGATGGCGACGGCCAAAATGCTGAACTTAAGGCTTCAAATCAATGGGGGACGTCTCGATGACTGTCTGTGGTTATATCAGAATTAAAACCGTATTTCTTTATCGGAAGAAGAGCAAAGAACGACACTCGAGGCTTTCCTTGTTTTCTTGATGAAAAGATGTTTCTGCTCTTCTCCCGACTGGCTTCAGTAAGAGTTCGATTGATAGATGATTCATCCAATCACCTTCCCAGGTTCCCAAGGACGGTTTCTCAGATGGTTCTGTGGAACAACCCATCTGGTGCAGGTCAGGCTAATTACAATGTGCCAGAGGCCACCATATTTAGGCTTTTACAGCCAAATATTTTCTCCTGGGGGGGGGGGGGTGTCTCATTACTATATAAATACTTTTGATCCAGGGAGTGCAGTTAGTGACAGTGTGGGCTCCGCGGTGGCTCTGACAGCGTAGCAGACGGGGGCGGGGCTTAGCGAGGGGTCAGTTAACTTGGTGATGTCGATCTCATGTAAGACCCGAGCGCTAACAAACCGTAACCATCCTTTAATCACGAAACTACGATTTGATTTTCCAACTTGCTGCTCCCTGGGACCAGAGGTAGACCTGTATGACGGCGTCCTGCCAGGTGTGTCCTCCGTCCTCTCAGCCTCCTCCATCTCGAACAAATCAACTCAAGGCCTCGTCTCCCTCTTCCACGTCCTCGACGCGGGGTTAGATCTGTTCAGTCGCAAGCAACACCGGTGAGAAAATAAGGTTCAGTCCACTTTGTGTCCGGATGAAATGAGAGTGAAGGTGTGTTTTGAGGCAGATTGTCTGATTTGCAAAGACATCAATCTCCATCATGTCTGGTTTAGTGATCCTCTCTAACTCGCACTCTCTCTCTCTCTCTCTCCCCCCCTCCCCACTTGTGTTGCCATCTGTTCTCGATTAATGTGAGTTACGAGCAGTAATTGAAGCATCTGTTCATCCGGTGTGCATCCTTTGCTCTGACACTCTGACACACATCATACAACACCTTTCTCTCTACAGCAGTCGGTCTCTCATCATGCTTCTCTTATAAACACACTCCTTTAACTGCCCGACGTTTCTTTTAGCCGGTTGGTTGGTTTTGGTCCGGACTGAAATATCTCAACAACTATCGGATGCATCGTGAGGATATTTTGTACACACATCCGTGTTATTCAGAGGATGAACCCAACCGACTCTGGTGATCCTGTGACTTTTCTTTTCGAGGTTGATATTTGTGGATTTGAGTGAACTTTTTCACCAATTATTATATTTGCCATTTAGTTCATATCCCCCTCAGGAGGAATTGCAGTGACGTAGAGTTGCTGCAGCGATGACGCATTTTTGAAGGCCAACCAGGAAATCAGCATCGCACTCGTTCCCAATAAGATTCTTCCATTGGATTTTGGATGATTGCAGAAAATAAGCAAGATCATCTTTACAAATGAACACCACTTTTAAGATGTTTGAAGCCAAACACCAGAAGTAAAAAGCTGCATGAGGTTATAAAGGAACGACCCCTCAGTCACACCAGCACAAGTAAACACAACGAGGCCGTGAAGGCGGACCAGCCAGCGTTGAGTCAACCCCCTTTAACACTGAAGCTTACTGATGGAACAACACGCTAAAATCTCTTGTGTGACCCAGAGACCTTATTTCAGGCCGGGTTAGAGTCCCGAGGCGGGGGTTGGAGTCCCACGCCATATAAGACCCCAGAGAGGCCGGCTTAGAGTTTTATTTTCTTTTCTTTATTTTTATTTTTTGTGTTTTAATGACTGTTTTTATTGTTTCAATGTATGTTTTAAATCTCCTTTACTTTTGCCTTTATGCTTTTAATGGTTTGATGTGAAGCACTTTGAATTACCTTGTTGTTGAAATGTGCTGTACAAATAAACTTGCCTTGTAACCAAAAACACATTCAAGAAACCCGCTGACTAAGGAACAGGAAGTCGACTCTTTTCTGGGCTTTAGTACTTTGAGCAATCTATCTATGTGCAAGGATGAGCCGCCCATGGGCATTCTGGGATTATTTCAGGATAATGACGCATCACAAAACACAGACGATGCTGAAGGTGAAGACGAACACCGTGAGACAGCGTGAGACTCGTCATGATCAGAGAGAAGAACAGATCTGAGAACTCTGGTCGTCTCAAACACAACAGAACCCTCACAAGTGAGTTCATCACAACATGTGACCAACAAGCAGAACATCCGTCTGTCTGTGGAGCAGTAACGGGAGTGATGTCATACGTTGGTGATGTCATACGGAGTCTGATCACGAGAACAGGACCATCGATGAAAGAATCACTGAGATCATTGACGAGATGAGAATGTGTTTTAAAGATTTGGGAACTTCTTGTGTTGCTGCTCAAGAAGGACATTTTGTTTACATACGAGAATAATAAAGAAATGTTGATTCTTTTGTCTCACAAAATAATCAGAAAGAACCGATAAGAGTATCGATAAGGAACCGAACCGATAAGCTGAATCTATAAGAGTATCGACAGAATGCTGACGATTCATCTCTAATGACAGATGAACGATGGGTAGAACTCTGGAGAGCCGAGGGGAGCTGCAGATTCTCTCACCTACATTGGCATTTAACACATTATCATGAAAACATTGATTAAAGTCGAACCTTCATTCAATTTGCTAGCCCCAGGAGCTCAGGGTGCTTCTACTGTATCCGAACACAGGACGCATCAATGAATACACACTCGTTTAAGTTGCACACACACACACACACACACACACACACACAGCCAGGGTTGGACTCGTCCCCTTTATCGATCGCTTCACTAGAACTGAGGCGGACCTGTCGGCGAGGTTGAAGACGCTGTCTGAGCGCTCGATGGGGAATCAGTGTGAAATATCTACCAACCAGACGAGCCGGTTTGTGAAGAGACTCTCATCTGACAAGAGTTTTCCTGAGACGCTGAGAGACAGACGGGCGAAAATAAATAAATAAAACAAGACAGAAAGTGTGTGTGTGTGTGTGTGTGTATGCGTGTGTGTGTGTGTGTATGTGTGAGTGTGAGACTGTCTGGACTGGATACCCCCTGTATGTGCTGAGCAGGCAGCGTAGCCAGGCTGAGCTAATAGGCAGGATGTGTGTGAGCAGGAGGCTGGAGGTTTCCTGCTGTCACGTTCTGTCTGTCTCTGGCATGTTTACACCCTGGATGGGGGTAAGAAGCTCTGACACACACTCACACAGTCTTTCCTATTGTGTTGCACATTCACTCAAACACACTCGTGCAGCGATGATCTCCATCCTGCTCTGATTATAACGTCTTCTCCTCTGCTATAATCACCCTCATCCCGCTGAAATGATCCTCCCCCAATCAACAGTAGTCAAGAATAGAACACGGTTGCCTGAAAGGGAAACGCTGCATCCTCCGCACGGCAGCCAGGATCAGTGTGAAGGCGACAGATTTATTGGGCATTGCTGAGTGGAGGCAGGCAGACGGGCGGGGCGTCCATATGTCCGCCCAGCTGACTCGTCCCGGTCCAGCCTGGAGGCGGGTCAGAGGACAGGCTGCTGTCTCTCTCCTCAGCGGGGGACACTTGGCATCAGTTAAAGAGTGAAAGCAGAAGCCTGCGTTGCTGCTTCTTATTGTCAAATAGAAGGTGATGTGTCTCACATTTCTCACCACCAACTTGTCAAATACGGACGCTTGGTCAGTGGCTCTACGCTTGAAACTACACTTGACTCCTCCAGGGTCCGTGTTTGACTCCGCTCATTACCTGCATTGTGTCTTTGCAAATTAAACTTCCGTGTTCACAGGAATTGTGTAGTTTCTGCTCGTTACATGCACGGAAGGTGCACTCTGTAAAACCTAAATCTTTGGCAGGTGTGTCTGCAACGACAACTGCTGATTTAATGGACCAGAAGTTACGAAATGAACATCACGCTGTGTTGAAGAAGACTTGAAACTAGAGATTGAGACATAAACTCATGTTTACAATGTTTACTGAGGGAATAAATCAAGAGAGAAGTAGAGTCATTTTCTATAGACTTCTATACAACCAGAGGAGTCGCCCCCTGGTGGCCACTAGAGAGAATGCAGCTTTAACACGTGAAGCATCGGCTTCACTCTGCAGAACCTGAGGTTGACTTTACTCTTGTTACTTGTTACTCGTTGCGTAAGAAATTCTACGAAGTGTGTTTGTTATTTATATATTGCTAGTTGCGGTTGTTATTAGTTTAACACAAACATCATCTTTTTCTGACCTTAAACAAGCAAATTTGTTGTCTAAACCCATCGTTTCACAGCGTTGATTACGTGTGTGATCCAACTTTTGACTTGTATTTATAGCCAATAAAAGCTCCAGCAATTTAGGAGACTAAACCGCATATGGAACAAACATAAGGTCAATAATTGAAAATGAGGACAGGGTTTTAAGGGAGACGACCCCGGCTGTAATTACCAACCATTAATCCCACTTTGTGTCAATCAGCGGTGAAATGATACCGTGTCCCGTTCACGTTCATCTCCCAACACCAACAAAGGCCTCGCGCATTAGATTAGCCGTGACCCTCGGCTCCATTCGTTTCAATGAGGCTGTCTGAAGAAGAGGAGGAGGACGAAGACGGTGCGAGTGCTGGAAAGTGGCAGCCAGGACAGGAGCTGCCATGTAATCTAATTCCTCCCCTCTTTGTCTTCATTCATTCGGTGTCATGACAGATTATGTTTAAATGGGAGTCGAGAGGGCAGAATGATGAATGAGCCAGGAAAAAAGTAGTTCTGTAAGTTGTGATTCCTGCTTTTACTGAAGTAATAAAATATTCGTACTTCTTCCACCGCTGTATGTCGGTCTGTATTTCAGACTGAAATTACTCAACAATCGTTGCATTTTTTGCCATGAAATTCAGCGCAGACATTCATGATCCCCAGAGGATGAATCATACCGACTCAAAACTGAGATGAAAACAAACACCTATCCGCCAGCATGGCTGAAAACAGCCGGTTCAACCCTAACCCCTGCTGTGTCTTCTCCCTGCAGGCCTACTTCCGTCAGGGGGTTGCCCTGCAGTACCTGGGCCGTCACGCGGACGCCCTGGCAGCGTTCGCCTCCGGCCTCGCCCAGGACCCCAAGAGTCTCCAGCTGCTGGTCGGCATGGTGGAGGCCGCCATGAAATCGCCCCTCAGAGGTACATGCTGTCTTGTGTTGGTGTCGTTCATCCGTCCAGCAACAGATTCGTGCATTCATTAGCTTCACGCCTTTGCCATAACTTTATGTGTGGAAGTTTTCAGGAGGGCAGAGTGAGACGTCGGCGTTTGTTGCCTAGACCTAACTGTTGGTGGTTCTGTTGCCTGAACCTAACTGTTGGTGGTTTTGTTGCCTGAACCTAACTGTTGGTGGTTGTGTTGCCTGAACCTCACTGTTGGTGGTTCTGTTGCCTGAACCTAACTGTTGGTGGTTCTGTTGCCTGAACCTAACTGTTGGTGGTTTTGTTGCCTGAACCTAACTGTTGGTGGTTGTGTTGCCTGAACCTCACTGTTGGTGGTTCTGTTGCCTGAACCTAACTGTTGGTGGTTCTGTTGCCTGAACCTAACTGTTGGTGGTTTTGTTGCCTGAACCTAACTGTTGGTGGTTCTGTTGCCTGAACCTAACTGTTGGTGTTTTTTGTTGCCTGAACCTAACTGTTGGTGGTTGTGTTGCCTGAACCTAACTGTTGGTGGTTCTGTTGCCTGAACCTAACTGTTGGTGGTTGTGTTGCCTGAACCTAACTGTTGGTGGTTCTGTTGCCTGAACCTAACTGTTGGTGGTTTTGTTGCCTGAACCTAACTGTTGGTGGTTGTGTTGCCTGAACCTAACTGTTGGTGGTTCTGTTGCCTGAACCTAACTGTTGGTGGTTCTGTTGCCTGAACCTAACTGTTGGTGGTTCTGTTGCCTGAACCTAACTGTTGGTGTTTTTTGTTGCCTGAACCTAACTGTTGGTGGTTGTGTTGCCTGAACCTAACTGTTGGTGGTTGTGTTGCCTGAACCTAACTGTTGGTGGTTTTGTTGCCTGAACCTAACTGTTGGTGGTTGTGTTGCCTGAACCTAACTGTTGGTGGTTTTTGTTGCCTGAACCTAACTGTTTGTGGTTTTGTTGCCTAGACCTAACTGTTGGTGGTTCTGTTGCCTGAACCTAACTGTTGGTGGTTCTGTTGCCTAGACCTAAATTCAGTTTTCAACACAAAAAGAAGTCGTGCCGAGCGACACAAACAGACCCGTACGATCCGTGTACCTGTCCACGAAACCAACGGACTTAATGTCGTGACTTCTTCACAGACTGCCGTGGGACTGAGTCTGATCATCTGTGATACGCAGCGTGTCCCTGAACTCCTGCAGAAGCATCACTGTGCAGATCTGATGCACTGTGGGAGGTTGCTCTGCTGTCCGGGGGCTGCAACCTCAAAAAAAACAACTCCATCTCCCATAAGCTTCAAAGCCAGCACGCCTCAGAAGCTAAGAAGCCAGCATCAAGTGTTCCCAGGAGCCGTCATGCTGGAGCAAGCAGCAGGAGGAAGGGGCAACATGTTTGGCCCACGGAGAAGGCCGGTGTGCAGTGAGCCCAGGAGGGGAGCTGCAGCAGTACCAGCGTGGCAGAGGGGCCCCTCCTCTGGCCGATCTGCCTCCTGTGGGGTCTGCTGATGTCTCTTTTATAGGATGATGTGCTGAGAGGTTGTTAGAAAGTAGAGGCAATCCTTCCAATTCTTACCGGGGGATGTTTACTAAGCTCTGCCTCAAATTGGCAGCATTTTACATCGCCACCTATTTTTGCAATTTAGCGTCGTGTTGCTCAGACTACGGAGAACCGCTGCAGTTCATCTCAGAAAGAAAATGTTTTCTGCTGATGAACGTGGAATATTACTGGAACAGGAGAGCACAGAACTGAAAAGACGTGATCGGAGGTGATTGAATGAGTTGTGAAACGTCAGTGTGGGAGGTGTCTCTTGATTGAACGGTGCCATAGATTTCATCAGGCTGCAGCGATGGATCAGGTGCAGCAGCTGTTTTATTCTTGCACCTCTGAACAGGAAGTCCTGAACGAGTTTTGCCAAATTACTCTAACTCTAACTCGAGCAGAAAAACTGTGTAACTGAGCAAATCTGCATTCTATGGCTTGTTATTTCTTGTTGCAGTCCTTCCGTGAGTGAGACGGACATGATTTGACTGCTACATGCTCACAGAAGATCCTCTAAATAGCCCCACAGGCTGGTG
>NC_136651.1:1720809-1798309 GCF_949748355.1 Melanostigma gelatinosum | reverse complement strand
GATGTGTCAACTGGATTTTATGTGTTTACGCTCATCTTTGCTGGGAATTGGGATTTCAGTCGGTGTGTGCTGTCGTCTTTTCACGCACACACACAGACACACACACACACACAAGAGCAGCAGAGAGAGAAAAGCAGTTTGTCCTGATTTTAATTAGGAGGTAAATTCCGCTAAAGGTCAGTTTGGCTGTTTTCACTTTTTAGCATTCATTATGATTTAAAGGGATTTATTAAAAATCATTTCAACTGAAGCATCCGTTGTTCACATAGTAGAGCAAAGTATGTTTATGTCAGATTTTCTGATCGATTTCTTCAACACAGCATGATGTTCATTTAGTACATTATGGTCCATTTAGAGTCACACAGACCATAAAGCAGGGGATGCTTTAGGGCGGGGCTACTGTGATTGACAGGTCTCTACCAGAGACGTACACGGCGTCTCTACGTCGCTCCTCCTCAGTCCTAATATGGTCACTTCCTGTTCACTGGCTGCAAAAAGTCAAGATGGCGACGATGAACTACAGATATGATGTTTGTCGATTTGAAAGATATTGCAAGTCAAGAAAATCTAATTTTGTCATTGTGTCATCTAGTTTTGTGTGAAACCGCTCAGTGTGCGTCACCAATGCTAGCTAGCTAGCTTAGCTATGTTCCACGCACAGAGGTAACGTCTCACCTGAAGTGTCTTTTTATTAAAGGTAACATAACGCAATGCTAACGATTACACCAGTGGAATAAATGTTTTAGCTCAAGTTATCCAATATTTCACAAACATGTTTTTTCAGCGGATCCTCGGTTTGTTTGTCTTGGTAAAAAATGTGATTCGGTGGATTTTGTTAAGAATTTAAAATAAATGATTAAATTAAGCGCAAGACACGTGGGAACAAAGGGTTAAAATAGCTGAGTGGAAACATTTGAGTTTGTTTTCTATAGAAATAGTATAATCTACTTCAGATGAATCCATATTCGTACCGATATTTATTCTTGTGATTCTCATGTTTCCTGGACGAACACTCGCGTGACGAGGAAGATGGTTTGGGGTCAAAGTGACCAAGTACATTCACTCAAATACTCACTTTAGTACAATTCTGACACTCGTTTAAACTGAGATGTAGACGGCAGGCTGACGGTATTCGGATGCCGTTTATTATCATCATCCTGCAGCATAAACTCTGTTTTTGCATATAATTAATGTAAGAATTCTCTGTTTATTCCTTTGCCAGTGAATACCCCCACATCAGAGCTGCCTGAGGGACTATGGATATTAATATTTGTCTTATGTGGCATAAAATATAGAAAACTGTCTTATGTTCAATAAATATCTGCCTCAAACTGTTTGATTTAATTGTATGTAATATATCATATAATATACTGCTAGTATTGTAGAATATTACCAGTTGGAGTGAATTGAATAATCGGCAGTACTCTAACAGAGTATATCGGCTGTGTAATAATTACAGTTGATTCATATCAATGCAAGTGTTGCACGTAAAGGCACAGTGAGGAATGGGATCGCCGTTGATACGGACTGCGGTGCTCCCGTCTTCGTCTTCTGTGGTTCATGTGAAACAGACTTCCTCAGACCGGATCAATATTTCCCACGACTCCTCTGATCAATACCGGCAACCTTAAGATCAGTGACCGGGAGGCAGCTGACCGGGAGGCAGCAGACCGGGAGGCAGCTGACCGGGAGGCAACTGACCGGGAGGCAGCAGACCGGGAGGCACCGGGAGGCAGCGGGAGGCACCGGGAGGCAGCTTCCAGAGGACGGAGGGAGCAGCGCAGCGAGCGCCTCTCACTCCTCCAATCAGAGAAACAGACCAGGGTGTGTGTGAGTGTGAGTGAGTGTGAGTGAGTGTGAGTGTGAGTGAGTGTGTGTGTGTGTGTGTGTGTGTGTGAGTGTGAGTGAGTGTGAGTGAGTGTGAGTGTGAGTGTGAGTGTGAGTGAGTGTGTGTGTGTGTGTGAGTGTGAGTGTGAGTGTGTGTGTGAGTGTGAGTGAGTGTGAGTGTGAGTGAGTGTGAGTGAGTGTGTGTGTGAGTGAGTGTGCGTGAGTGTGAGTGTGTGTGTGAGTGTGTGAGTGTGTGTGTGAGTGTAAGTGTGTGTGTGAGTGTGTGTGTGTGTGTGAGTGTGTGTGTGAGTGTGTGTGTGAGTGTGTGAGTGTGTGAGTGTGTGTGTGAGTGAGTGTGTGTGTGAGTGAGTGTGTGTGTGTGTGTGTGTGTGTGTGTGTGTGAGTGTGAGTGTGAGTGAGTGTGAGTGTGAGTGTGAGTGTGAGTGAGTGTGTGTGTGTGTGTGTGTGTGTGTGTGAGTGTGTGTGTGAGTGTGAGTGTGAGTGAGTGTGAGTGTGAGTGAGTGTGAGTGAGTGTGTGTGAGTGAGTGTGCGTGAGTGTGAGTGTGTGTGTGAGTGTGTGAGTGTGTGTGTGAGTGTGTGTGTGAGTGTGTGTGTGAGTGAGTGTGTGTGAGTGTGTGAGTGTAAGTGTGTGTGTGTGTGTGAGTGTGTGTGTGAGTGTGTGTGTGAGTGTGTGTGTGAGTGTGTGAGTGTGTGAGTGTGTGAGTGTGTGTGTGAGTGAGTGTGTGTGAGTGAGTGAGTGTGTGTGTGTGTGTGTGAGTGTGTGTGAGTGTGTGTGTGAGTGTGTGTGTGTGTGTGAGTGTGCGTGTGCGTGAGTGTGTGAGTGTGTGTGTGAGTGTGAGTGTGTGTGTGAGTGTGAGTGTGAGTGTGTGTGTGTGTGAGTGTGTGAGTGTGAGTGTGTGAGTGTGTGAGTGAGTGTGTGTGTGAGTGAGTGTGTGTGAGTGTGTGTGAGTGTGTGAGTGAGTGTGAGTGTGTGAGTGTGTGTGTGAGTGTGAGTGTGTGAGTGAGTGTGTGTGTGTGAGTGTGTGTGAGTGTGTGTGTGTGTATGTGTGTGTGTGAGTTCATGGCCTTGTTTTTACTGAGACAACAGCAGTGTGATGCTCAGCTGAACACTCATCATGATTTGCACGGCATCGTGAAGCCTGAAGACGTCGCTGTGATCAGCAGGAGGAGGAATCATCGGGCGAGAGTTCTAACAGAACCGCAGGAACCTGAGAACGGGGAACAGGATGTAAGAGATTAGCATTCACTCCTGAAGCCTCCAGTAACGCTTCCATCTGGGATGAGATTCAGATGCTTATTCAGTAAAGGTGCTAATCCCACACTGGAGAAATGCTGTAGAAGTATTTCTTTAGCAGCAGTAAAGTATTGCTAGCTCAGTAAAATGCTTCACTGTTCTATCTGATGCTCCCGCTGCATTATGTTGCATGTTAACTCCTTTATATCCTGTTGTCTGGTTTAATCTGCATCAATGCATCATATTCTATAAGATGATCAGATGTTCATCTCCACGTATCTCTAAAAATAACTCACTAACTTTTTACATTTGTTTTATTTTTGGTCCTTTCTATGTTTGAGCTCATACTTTTATACTCTTTGTAGGCGCCAACATCCACACAACATGGACGCTCCTCGTAGTCGCTTTCAGTACAGTTGAGAGTATTTCTACACCGTGATATTCGTACTTTTGCTTCAGTAACAGATCTGAGTACTTCTTGTACCGTGTTGTGCAGGCAGCTGGTGACAAACTTAAAACAACGTGTTTGAACCCTGAAATCAAAGCTCCTTGTGTGTGTGTGTGTGTGTGTGTGTGTGTGTGTGTGTGTGTGTGTTCTTGCTTGTTGTTTACTGGATTCAAACTATTCTGTTCGTGTGATTTCAGGCGGCGTCCGGCGCCCTCAGCAGTCTGGGCCACGTGTACACGGCGATCGGCGACTACCCCAACGCGCTGGCCAGCCATAAGCAGTGCGTGCTGCTGGCGCGACAGACCCACAGCCGGCTCTCCGAGGCTCGCCAGCTGGGCAACATGGGCGCCGTGTACACGGCGCTGGGAGACTTCACCAACGCCGTCCAGAGCCACGAGCAGCACTTGGACATCGCCAAGGTACAAAGCGCCATCTTCACAGCTGAAAGCTTTCTGCTGGGGAGGAGGAACACCGTGTCCTGAATCTTTCTGTTTTCAGGCTGTTCCCACAAAGAGTTTATATTCACTCAGAGAGATGAAGAACAAAGAGTCAATCTCTCCGAACAAGTGTCCTGATCTCTCTTCTTCCTCTGAGCCATAGACCTCCATGAAAACACATGAGTGAGCCTCTCTGTTGTTCCTCCGTCTCCATCAACACTCTGTACTTCATTCTGACTCCATCACACAAACACGCACCAATATCCGCAACATCTCCACTCTGGACGCCTTCAAAAGGGCCCTCAAGTCCCATCTGTTCGCCAAGGCTTTCGGCCCCTAGTTTACTTGTTCTGTTTTTCTGACTGTCTAAACTGTTTTTGTCTAAACTGTTACTCTTGTAAAGCGGCCTTGGGTCCCCTGAAAGGCGCTATATAAATTAAAGTTATTATTATTATTATTAATAATACTTCAGCAAAATCATATTCCATTGTCTTGTGTTTAACGTTGATATCTGAATGTTTGTTTTGTTCTGATATTTGTAGCCTCGAACATTGAACTGTGAGAAAGAAGAAGCTCGGCCTCGATGATAAAATGACACGTTCATCAAACTTCGTTTTGATTCGTCCGACGTGAATCTCTTTAAAGTGGTTCCCCAGAAGCCGTTTGGGAAACATGTGGATTAATCCACCGCTGAAAATAGTCCCGAAAAAGCACTTTTTATGATCAGATTTCATGTGTGCACCTTCAGGATCGTTTGAATGAAGTTTAAAACAGTGAACTCAACATCATAATGTCTTCACCTGAAGAAAAGCAGATGATTCTTCACATTAAAATAAAGTTTGGAGGTTTAACAGCTGAGACATCATGACGTTAATGCTGACAAGCTGAAAACAGAAATGTTTTCTCGATTAAAATATTCATTCTTTGTTTCTTCTGCTGCCTCGTGAAGAAGAAGATTCAGAGGGAAGATGTTGCTTCACCAACTAGAAGCTAAAAATGGAAATCACATGTTCTCATTGAACATAAAGCCATCGGCGGACTCCAGTAACTTCATTTGGAGATTATTATGGAGAGAAGACTGAGTAGAACCAGGAGGGCAGCAGTTCTCTGATGCAGCCTTTATAACAGCGTTACTGCCTTTATCCCAAGAACATCGTGACACAAAGAGTTACACAAACAAACACACAGAAGACGCATCATCGGAGCATTTCTCTTTTTATGTGACTTTTTTATTTCATGTATTTTTTGGACGAAGCGCGAAATCTGAAAGCGAGCCAACGTCGTGACACCAACGCACTCATCCTGCGTCTGTCCACTCGCAGCAGAATGAAGTCAGAATGAAGTCAGATCTTCGGACTCCTGCGAGTCTGAAGTCATCTTCGTTGTGACAGTTGAGCTGGACATGTTGCAGCTTGTACCAGAGATGTGAGGCTCCGTGTCCGTCTCTCGCCGCTGGAAATCTGTTTCTGATCTCCAGTTGTACCGAGGACAGATGGAGTTTTTTAAACTTCAATAACAAGCTGCATTTCTTTCTAACGTCTGTTTTGAATGTCCTGAAGCCAGTGACCATGGTTTCATTACGTCTTTTCAAAGTCCTTGCCTTTTGTTTTGAAGTAAGAGAATCATTAATCATGATCTGATCTTTGATAACGGGGGACTGAACAGCCCATGTGGTGATTTCTAATCATTCCTTTTTGTTTTTTGTAGTCGTTGGAGAACCGGCGTGAGGAGGCGCGGGCGTACAGCAACCTGGGCAGCGCCTTCCACTCTCAGCGCGACTTCGACAAGGCCATCTCGTACCACACGCGGGTGCTGCAGCTGGCTCAGGAGCTGGGCGACCGGGCCGTCGAGATGAGGGCGTACGCCGGACTGGGACACGCCGCCCGCTGCATGCAGGTCGGTAGAACATGCTCAGATGAACCGAGTCTCTGATCTGTCTTTATAAACATTGGTGGTGACCTCTGACCCCCTCAGGACCTGGAGAGAGCTCGTCTGCACCACCAGCACCAGCTGGAAATCGCTCAGGAGCTGCAGGACCGAGCGGCTCAGGGACGAGCGTCGTCCAACCTGGGTGAGTTCATCCAGCCACAAAAACATGAGTTCCATATTTACTTTTCTTCATCTGTTTGTTTGTTTGTTTGATGGTTTGAAATCAGAGTGAAGGAGACGCTTTAAGTAAGTAATGAACGGCAGGTGTTCTTAAAGGGAGAACGTTTTCCAAGGACCTCCTCATGAAGAGAGAAGCCAAAGCTTCACGTGTTAAAGCTGCATTCTCTCTAGTGTCCACCAGGGGGCGACTCCTCTGGTTGTATAGAAGTCTATAGAAAATGACTCTACTTCTCTCTTGATTTATTCCCTCAGTAAACATTGTAAACATGAGTTTATGTCTCAATCTCTAGTTTCAAGTCTTCTTCAATACAGCATGATGTTCATTTAGTACATTATGGTCCATTTAGAGTCACACAGACCATAAAGCAGGGGATGCTTTAGGGCGGGACTACAGTGATTGACAGGTCTCTATCAGAGACGTGTACGACGTCTCTAGCTACGTCATTACTTTCATCGTAGTACTGGATACGACGATACTTCTTCCAGCCCTGTCCGGAGACCATGTGATGGTCCTGCTCCCCCTGAGGCCCGATCACATGACTGCAGCATCAGCGCTTCTCTGGCCAATCAACGCTCATCTTTTATTAACGCGCTTCTGGTTTCTGCGGCCACAGTGATATGTGAGAGCCGGAGAACCCGACTCCGGCGCTGACTGGACAACTCGCCTGTGTGTGTGTGTGTGTGTGTGTGTGCTGCATCACCGTGTTAACAGGAGCTCTGAACAGTCTCCACCATCAAGAAAACATTTCGTCTCGTGTTCAGTCTCCTAAAAAGTCCTTTTTGTTTCTTGCCGTCTGAAACGAGCAGAACTCTGATGTTCCTCTGATGTTCCTCTGTTGTTCCGCTGATGTTTCTCTGATGTTCCTCTGTTGTTCCTCTGGTGTTCCTCTGATGTTCCTCTGATGTTCCTCTGATGGGAGGTCGCTGACTCTTTAGTGACAGACGAGCTGCAGTCGGTGGTTCAGATCATCATTTATGGTTGATTCTTCTCTCTCACTGCTGACGTGACAACCCTTCATTCTCCTCTCCTCTCGTTTCCTCTTCTCCACTTGTTTCCTCTACTCTCTTGTTTCCTCTCCTCTCTTGTTTCCTCTTCTCTCTTGTTTCCTCTCCTCTCTTGTTTCCTCTTCTCTCTTGTTTCCTCTCCTCTCTGGTTTCCTCTCCTTTCCTCTCCTCTCTTGTTTCCTCTCCTCTCTTGTTTCCTCTCCTCTCTTGTTTCCTCTCTTGTTTCCTCTCCTCTCTTGTTTCCTCTTCTCTCTTGTTTCCTCTCCTCTCTTGTTTCCTCTTCTCTCTTGTTTCCTCTCCTCTCTGGTTTCCTCTCCTTTCCTCTCCTCTCTTGTTTCCTCTCCTCTCTGGTTTCCTCTCCTTTCCTCTCCCCTCTTGTTTCCTCTCCTCTCTTGTTTCCTCTCCTCTCTTGTTTCCTCTCCTCTCTGCTTTCCTCTCCTTTCCTCTCCTCTCTTGTTTCCTCTCCTCTCTTGTTTCCTCTCCTCTCTGGTTTCCTCTCCTTTCCTCTCCCCTCTTGTTTCCTCTCCTCTCTGGTTTCCTCTCCTTTCCTCTCCTCTCTTGTTTCCTCTCCTCTCTTGTTTCCTCTTCTCTCTTGTTTCCTCTCCTTTCCTCTCCTCTCTTGTTTCCTCTCCTCTCTGGTTTCCTCTCCTTTCCTCTCCCCTCTCCTTTCCTCTCCTCTCTTGTTTCCTCTCCTCTCTGGTTTCCTCTCCTTTCCTCTCCTCTCTTGTTTCCTCTCCTCTCTTGTTTCCTCTCCTCTCTGGTTTCCTCTCCTTTCCTCTCCCCTCTTGTTTCCTCTCCTCTCTTGTTTCCTCTCCTCTCTTGTTTCCTCTCCTTTCCTCTCCTCTCTTGTTTCCTCTCCTCTCTTGTTTCCTCTCCTTTCCTCTCCTCTCTTGTTTCCTCTCCTCTCTTGTTTCCTCTCCTTTCCTCTCCTCTCTTGTTTCCTCTCCTCTCTTGTTTCCTCTCCTCTCTTGTTTCCTCTCCTTTCCTCTCCTCTCTTGTTTCCTCTCTTGTTTCCTCTCCTCTCTTGTTTCCTCTCCTCTCTTGTTTTCTCTCCTCTCTTGTTTCCTCTCTTGTTTCCTCTCCTCTCTTGTTTCCTCTCCTCTCTGGTTTCCTCTCCTTTCCTCTCCTCTCTTGTTTCCTCTCTTGTTTCCTCTCCTCTCTTGTTTCCTCTCCTCTCTTGTTTCCTCTCCTCTCTTGTTTTCTCTCCTCTCTTGTTTCCTCTCTTGTTTCCTCTCCTCTCTTGTTTCCTCTCCTCTCTTGTTTCCTCTCCTTTCCTCTCCTCTCTTGTTTCCTCTCTTGTTTCCTCTCCTCTCTGGTTTCCTCTCCTTTCCTCTCCCCTCTTGTTTCCTCTCCTCTCTGGTTTCCTCTCCTTTCCTCTCCTCTCTTGTTTCCTCTCCTCTCTTGTTTCCTCTCCTCTCTGGTTTCCTCTCCTTTCCTCTCCCCTCTTGTTTCCTCTCCTCTCTTGTTTCCTCTCCTCTCTCCTTTCCTCTCCTCTCTTGTTTCCTCTCCTGTCTTGTTTCCTCTCCTTTCCTCTCCTCTCTTGTTTCCTCTCCTTTCCTCTCCTCTCTTGTTTCCTCTCCTCTCTTGTTTCCTCTCCTCTCTTGTTTCCTCTCCTCTCTTGTTTCCTCTCCTTTCCTCTCCTCTCTTGTTTCCTCTCTTGTTTCCTCTCCTCTCTTGTTTCCTCTCCTCTCTTGTTTTCTCTCCTCTCTTGTTTCCTCTCTTGTTTCCTCTCCTCTCTTGTTTCCTCTCCTCTCTGGTTTCCTCTCCTTTCCTCTCCTCTCTTGTTTCCTCTCTTGTTTCCTCTCCTCTCTTGTTTCCTCTCCTCTCTTGTTTCCTCTCCTCTCTTGTTTTCTCTCCTCTCTTGTTTCCTCTCCTCTCTTGTTTCCTCTCCTCTCTTGTTTCCTCTCCTTTCCTCTCCTCTCTGGTTTCCTCTCCTTTCCTCTCCCCTCTTGTTTCCTCTCCTCTCTTGTTTCCTCTCTTGTTTCCTCTCCCCTCTTGTTTCCTCTCCTCTCTCCTTTCCTCTCCTCTCTTGTTTCCTCTCCTCTCTTGTTTCCTCTCCTTTCCTCTCCTCTCTTGTTTCCTCTCCTCTCTTGTTTCCTCTCCTCTCTTGTTTCCTCTCCTCTCTTGTTTCCTCTCCTTTCCTCTCCTCTCTTGTTTCCTCTCTTGTTTCCTCTCCTCTCTTGTTTCCTCTCCTCTCTTGTTTTCTCTCCTCTCTTGTTTCCTCTCTTGTTTCCTCTCCTCTCTTGTTTCCTCTCCTCTCTGGTTTCCTCTCCTTTCCTCTCCTCTCTTGTTTCCTCTCTTGTTTCCTCTCCTCTCTTGTTTCCTCTCCTCTCTTGTTTCCTCTCCTCTCTTGTTTCCTCTCCTCTCTTGTTTTCTCTCCTCTCTTGTTTCCTCTCTTGTTTCCTCTCCTCTCTTGTTTCCTCTCCTTTCCTCTCCTCTCTTGTTTCCTCTCTTGTTTCCTCTCCTCTCTGGTTTCCTCTCCTTTCCTCTCCCCTCTTGTTTCCTCTCCTCTCTTCTTTCCTCTCCTCTCTTGTTTCCTCTCTTGTTTCCTCTCCCCTCTTGTTTCCTCTCCTCTCTCCTTTCCTCTCCTCTCTTGTTTCCTCTCTCCTTTCCTATCCTCTCTTGTTTCCTCTCCTCTCTTGTTTCCTCTCCTCTCTGGTTTCCTCTCCTTTCCTCTCCCCTCTCCTTTCCTCTCCTCTCTTGTTTCCTCTCTTGTTTCCTCTCCTCTCTGGTTTCCTCTCCTTTCCTCTCCCCTCTTGTTTCCTCTCCTCTCTGGTTTCCTCTCCTTTCCTCTCCTCTCTTGTTTCCTCTCCTCTCTTGTTTCCTCTCCTCTCTGGTTTCCTCTCCTTTCCTCTCCCCTCTTGTTTCCTCTCCTATCTTGTTTCCTCTCCTCTCTTGTTTCCTCTCCTTTCCTCTCCTCTCTTGTTTCCTCTCCTCTCTTGTTTCCTCTCCTTTCCTCTCCTCTCTTGTTTCCTCTCCTCTCTTGTTTCCTCTCCTTTCCTCTCCTCTCTTGTTTCCTCTCCTCTCTTGTTTCCTCTCCTCTCTTGTTTCCTCTCCTTTCCTCTCCTCTCTTGTTTCCTCTCTTGTTTCCTCTCCTCTCTTGTTTCCTCTCCTCTCTTGTTTTCTCTCCTCTCTTGTTTCCTCTCTTGTTTCCTCTCCTCTCTTGTTTCCTCTCCTCTCTGGTTTCCTCTCCTCTCTTGTTTCCTCTCTTGTTTCCTCTCCTCTCTTGTTTCCTCTCCTCTCTTGTTTCCTCTCCTCTCTTGTTTCCTCTCCTCTCTTGTTTTCTCTCCTCTCTTGTTTCCTCTCTTGTTTCCTCTCCTCTCTTGTTTCCTCTCCTCTCTTGTTTCCTCTCCTTTCCTCTCCTCTCTGGTTTCCTCTCCTTTCCTCTCCCCTCTTGTTTCCTCTCCTCTCTTGTTTCCTCTCTTGTTTCCTCTCCCCTCTTGTTTCCTCTCCTCTCTCCTTTCCTCTCCTCTCTTGTTTCCTCTCCTTTCCTCTCCTCTCTTGTTTCCTCTCCTCTCTTGTTTCCTCTCCTCTCTGGTTTCCTCTCCTTTCCTCTCCTCTCTTGTTTCCTCTCCTCTCTTGTTTCCTCTCCTCTCTTGTTTCCTCTCCTCTCTGGTTTCCTCTCCTTTCCTCTCCCCTCTTGTTTCCTCTCCTCTCTTGTTTCCTCTCTTGTTTCCTCTCCTCTCTGGTTTCCTCTCCTTTCCTCTCCTCTCTTGTTTCCTCTCTTGTTTCCTCTCCTCTCTTGTTTCCTCTCCTTTCCTCTCCTCTCTTGTTTCCTCTCTTGTTTCCTCTCCTCTCTGGTTTCCTCTCCTTTCCTCTCCTCTCTTGTTTCCTCTCTTGTTTCCTCTCCTCTCTTGTTTCCTCTCCTCTCTGGTTTCCTCTCCTCTCTGGTTTCCTCTCCTTTCCTCTCCTCTCTTGTTTCCTCTCCTCTCTTGTTTTCTCTCCTCTCTTGTTTCCTCTCTTGTTTCCTCTCCTCTCTTGTTTCCTCTCCTCTCTGGTTTCCTCTCCTTTCCTCTCCTCTCTTGTTTCCTCTCTTGTTTCCTCTCCTCTCTTGTTTCCTCTCCTCTCTTGTTTCCTCTCCTCTCTTGTTTCCTCTCCTCTCTTGTTTCCTCTCCTCTCTCGTTTCCTCTCCTCTCTTGTTTCCTCTCTTGTTTCCTCTCCTCTCTAGTTTCCTCTCCTTTCCTCTCCTCTCTGGTTTCCTCTCTTGTTTCCTCTCCTCTCTTGTTTCCTCTCCTTTCCTCTCCTCTCTTGTTTCCTCTCTGGTTTCCTCTCCTTTCCTCTCCTCTCTTGTTTCCTCTCCTCTCTTGTTTCCTCTCTTGTTTCCTCTCCTCTCTTGTTTCCTCTCCTCTCTTGTTTCCTCTCCTTTCCTCTCCTCTCTTGTTTCCTCTCTGGTTTCCTCTCCTTTCCTCTCCTCTCTTGTTTCCTCTCCTCTCTTGTTTCCTCTCTTGTTTCCTCTCCTCTCTTGTTTCCTCTCCTCTCTGGTTTCCCCTCTTGTTTCCTCTCCTCTCTGGTTTCCTCTCCTTTCCTCTCCTCTCTGTTGACTGGTGTTGTGATGGGACCATCTTCAGCTTCACTGTTCATGAATCCTCTTCCAGTCTGACTGAACGCAGTATTTGTATTTATTGCTGAATCGTCACAGAATGTACCAGCGACATGAAGGTGGAGAGAAGCTCCGGATCTGTTCTCCTCCTGTAATCTCGCTCCAACACCCCGTCATCAGATGTCACCTGACTTTTACACGCCTCTAATCTTCATCCGTCGGGGGGGAATCCCAGCGTCCTGCAGGATATGTGCAGCGAGCTCCTCGGAGGAGGAGGAGCTCCTGAGTGAGCAGCGTTCAGGAGGATATTACAGCCAATCTGCGTAATCCTCTTAGAGCGAGACCCCGATCAACCAGGTCTCCCTCTCCTCCTCCTCTTCCTCACGTTGCCGTGCTTCCTACATCTCCCCCACAGAGCTTATGGGTCTTAAAGCGTTGCATCTAGTGTCGTCTCGTTGCGTTTTTACAGTTGTTTTTGTGCTGCTGACTGCAGCAGCACTGTGTCTGCACTAAAAGCAGACGTCCACTAAGCGCCTCACACATCAATGTGTTTTGATGAAGCAGAACATTCTGTGAGGATGTGTGCATCAATGCATTCCTCAAGCCAAACTGAATGAATCATTGTTCTCTTAGGTTGCTCACTGATCTATAATATGCCAGTTATTCATTTTAATGAATTGCTTTTTCATTTTTCTTTCATTATTCTTTAGTTCAGTGGGCTTTTGTTTCTTTGAAACTCAACATGCTTTTTATTTGCCCGTGTTTGTGTGAGCTGCTCTGTATTTACACTCAGCCGTCATTGATTATTACAATCATAACATTCATTTATACAGCAATTACCTTTCTGAAGCTTCAAGTCGATGATGCTTCACAGATGCATGTGTGATGAAATGTTGACTTAATGCTTAAAGTATGGACGCCCTAGATGCAAAGCATTGTGGGAAATTATGTTTCCGTTGCCACGTTTTACGACTGTCGAGCAGACTAAAGTTATTTAAATGCTTTAAGAGTAAGAACTCTGTTTTCATTGTTACGGACAACAAGTCCCATGAAAAGACCAACATGTGCACGTTGACTGTCACTTTGGTTCCTACTGAAGTCACGAGTCTTCAAAAAGACGTCTCAAATAAAAACAATCTTTTAAATATTTGATAAAAGTCTGAGTGATCCCTGAAACAGCAGCTCACACTCGTGTTCATCACACCAGCAGGAGGAACAGACGTTTGTTGGGGACTACTTTCAGCGGTGGATGAATCACATCTGGGGCTCAGTCCTCTGGTGTTCACGGCTCATCGCGTGTTTTTAGTGCAGTGTTGGTCTTTTCATCACATTTATTGACGATATTAAGATAAATATCAACAGACTGATCCTGAACAGAACAACAGACTCACAGTTCACCCTTTGAATCAGACCGACGTCTCCTCTGTCCTCTCCTCTGTCCTCTGTCCTCTCCTCTGTCCTCTCCTCTGTCCTCTGTCCTCTCTTTACTGTAGAAACATGTTTTCATTCACTGTTATAAAGGTCTCAGGTTCAAGGGTTTCCTTAAAATGGCAAATTTAGACCAGAATTGATGTTCCGGAACAGATTCCGGTTCACTTCTATCTGCTCATCCACACAGAGGACACCGTCAGCCTCAGCACCAGAAACAGAGAGACTGATGGGCTGGAGACCTGAGACATGTCTCAATCAATCAATCAATCAATCAATCAATCAATCAATCAATCAAACTTTGTCCGTACAGCACCTTTCACACAGGTTAGTGCAGTTCAAAGTGCTTCACAGAGAACAATGTGGAAACAACAGAAAAGAAAAAAGCAATTTAAACAATTTGAGACAAATGCATGTGAGACACTAAAATTAGGGAAAATATCATCAAATCGATTTGTTTATGAATTAATTTCTATATTACTGTTTTTATTTCAGGCTGTAAAGTAGACGATGTGTAATCTGATCCTGTTATCTTCTTCTTTTCTCTGATTCTGACCTTTAGTCACACTGAGATAACTTAATGAAGCCGTTTACATGACGGCTGCAATTATCACAGCTTTGCCTCAAATCTGCTTCTCATCAAGTTGTTAGCGTGGAAACACAATCACTGGAGGAGGGAAGACGAAGGCTGCCTTCAACCGCAGACACACACGCACGCACACACACGCACACACACGCACGCACACACACATACACATACACGTACACACGCACGCACGCGCGCGCACGCACGCACGCACGCACGCACACACACACGTACGCACGCACACACACACACACATACACGTACACACGCACGCACGCGCGCGCACACACACACGCACGCACACACACACACACACATGCATAAAGAGTGTGTCACCTGCAACGATCTCTGTCTTCCTCTTCGTCGTGCTCTCTTGTGTCCCGAGCTTCTTCTTGAACTCGTATTCTGAACTTGTGGAGACTTTGTAAACGGGTTGTTGAGCGTTGGGACCAGAAGCAGCTGTGAGGCTCCACTGGGACACGAGTCTCTGCATCGCTGCACGCTGACCATCCAGAGCAGCACATTATTATTACACTGTTTTAATCATTTACTGCTCTGCACTCGTATCTCACATGGACATGTTGTCTTTGCTTGCTGGTTATTTATATCCTGGTGCATCATTTTGGGAATTGAACCATGTTCCTGACTTAATGTTGGATGAACTCACCTCGGAGGAGGAGGAGGAGGAGGAGGAGGAGGAGGAGCTGCTGGGTGCTGAGCTCTCCTCCTCCCTCCGGAGACACAACATTTAGTTGCCGAATTACTATTTATTTATTTATTTATTTATTAATTCACTGTGACTTCAACACTAATTACTCAGCTCAAACCCATAATTAGAACAATAAAATACTTTTCTCTTCTTCCCTCCATCTCAGGCATCATCCACCAGATGAAGGGGGAGTATGAGACGGCGCTGAAGCTCCACAAAGCCCACCTGTCCTTCGCCCAGGAGCTGAGTGATTACGCTGCCCAGGGTCGGGCCTACGGCAACATGGGCAACGCTCATCACGCGCTCGGCATCTACGACCAGGCCGTCCGCTACCACCGCCAGGAGCTGCAGATCTCTCTGGAGGTGAACCTCAAGAAGCCACGAGGAGCTACGCTGGCGTGGGACAAACACCAGCGTCACGTCTCTTTTATGTCTGTCCTTCTCAGGTGAACGACCGTCCGTCCCAGGCCTCCACGCATGGGAACCTGGCCGTGGCCTACCAGGCGCTGGGCGCCCACGACCGAGCCCTGCAGCACTACCTCCACCATCTCGCCATCGCACGGGAGCTCCGGGACACCCAGAGCGAAGCCAGAGCACTAGGCAAGAAGAAGCCGGAGCACTCGAGGACAGAAGAGAGGGGATTTATTCATTTTCATATTTTCCTCTTTTGCAGCAAACTTGGGCAACTTCCACAGCTGGAGAGGCGAATACGCTCAGGCCTTGCCGTACTACCAGCAGTACCTGGCTCTGGCTCCGGGTCTGCAGGACCTGGAGGGAGAAGGGAAGGTTTGCCACAACCTCGGCTACGCTCACTACTGCCTCGGACAGTACCGGGACGCCGTCAGGTCAGAGACCCAATCCATCTCATGTTGTTTCTTTTCACAGAGCAAACTGACTCTTTTAAATGCAGTGAGATTCCAAAGTTTAAAAAGATGTCAAATGTTTCTTACAAGACATCTTAAATATTTCCATTTGATTAAATGTTGCAGCCATGAAACAAACAGAGTGTTGGGCCTTGATTCAGGCGGAAACGTGAAGCCAGAGCTTCATGTGTTAAAGCTGCATTCTCTCTAGTGTCCACCAGGGGGCGACTCCTCTGGTTGTATAGAAGTCTATAGAAAATGACTCTACTTCTCTCTTGATTTATTCCCTCAGTAAACATTGTAAACATGAGTTTATGTCTCAATCTCTAGTTTCAAGTCTTCTTCAATACAGCATGATGTTCATTTAGTACATTTTGCTCCATTTCGAGTCACACAGATGGATAGACGCGTTGCTTAAGACTGTTCTTCCAAATCTCTACCAGCATGTAAAATTCCCAACAAGGGAGGAAAACATCCTGGACTTAGTCTACACTTCACTTAAAGGAGCATACAAGGCCACCCCTCTCCCCCACATCGGACTCTCTGACCACCTCACTGTTATGCTAACGCCAGCATACAGGCCCAGAGTGAGAGTGAAAAAACCGGTTCGAAAAGAGATCACAGTGTGGCCGGAAGGATCAAGATCTGCTCTCAAGGACTGTCTCGCTACAACAGACTGGGACATGTTCAAACATGCAGCTACGTACAATAACAACATAGACAATGAGGAGCTCACAGACACTGTTCTTTCCTACATCCGGAAATGCACAGATGATGTAACCGCTAAAAAGACCATCACCACTAGGGCTAACAAGAAGCCTTGGCTGACAGGGGCCGTCCATCAGCTGCTGCGGGCCAGAGACAAAGCCTTCAATGCCGGAGATAGAATTGGCCTGAAAACAGCGAGAGCCAACCTGTCCCGGGGCATTAGAAAAGCAAAACAGGACTACTCTGAAAAAATCATCAACCACTTCAAGGACAGCAGAGACACACGCAGCCTGTGGCAGGGCATCCAGACCATAACGGACTACAAGCCTGCTTCACAGACCTGTGATGACAACATCTCTCTGCTGAACGACCTCAACAGCTTCTTCGCACGGTTTGAATCAACAAACACCACTAGCCCACAGAAAACCCCACCCTCCCCCCACGACCAGGCCCTGTGCCTGTCTGCTGCAAGTGTGAAAAGAGCACTCTCCACCATCAATCCCCGAAAAGCAACAGGCCCAGACAACATCCCAGGCCGCACACTAAGGGACTGCGCAGAGGAGCTAACAGATATCTTCACTGTTATCTTCAACACTTCTCTGAGTCAAGCTGCTGTCCCATCACACCTCAAAACCTCCATCATCATACCTGTACCCAAGAAACCGGCTCCATCCTGCTTCAATGACTATCGCCCCGTGGCACTGACCCCCATCATTATGAAGTGTTTTGAACGGCTAGTCATGGCCCACATCAAGTCCATCCTCCCCCCCACCATGGACCCCTCTCAGTTTGCATACAGAGCAAAACGTTCCACAGAGGACGCAATCTGCTCTGCTCTCCACCCAGCCCTCACCCACCTAGAAAAAGCAGACTCATATGTAAGAATACTTTTCATAGACTTCAGCTCAGCATTTAATACCATAATCCCACAACAACTCATCTGCAAACTGGACCAGCTGGGGTTCAACACCCCACTGTGCAATTGGGTCCTGGACTTCCTTAGTGAGAGGCCACAAGCAGTACGTGTCGGCAACAACACCTCACGCAGCATCACCCTAAGCACTGGGGCCCCACAAGGCTGTGTGCTCAGCCCCCTGCTCTTCACCCTGCTGACTCACGACTGCGTACCTACATACAGCACCAATCACATGGTGAAGTTCGCAGACGACACCACTCTGGTTGGTCTCATCACCAAGAACAATGAGACCAACTATAGGAAGGAGGTCAACCTTCTGACCACGTGGTGCAGCGACAACAATCTCCTGCTGAATGTCACCAAAACTAAGGAGATTGTTGTTGACTTCAGGAAAGGCCACACTGTACACCTGCCACTGACCATCGATGGTGCTGCTGTGGAGCAAGTAGAAAGCACCAAATTCCTGGGGGTGCACATCAGTGACGACCTCTCCTGGGCCACCAACTGCGCATCACTGGTAAAGAGAGCCCAGCGGCGCCTCTACTTCCTCCGCAAGCTGAAGAGAGTAAAAGCCCCCACATCAGTGCTGAAATCATTTTACAGGGGCACCATTGAAAGCATCCTATCCAGCTGCATCACTGTGTGGGGTGGTAGCTGCACCCAACACAGCAGGAAAGCACTCCAACGCATTGTAAAGACAGCCGGACAGATCATCGGTGCCCCACTCTCCTCGTTACAGGAAATATACACCACCCGCCTCACCCGGAAAGCCATTCAAATTGCAAGCGACCCAAGTCACCCTGCACATACTCTGTTCAGCCTCCTACCCTCTGGAAGAAGGTACAGGAGCCTCCGCTGTCGCACCACCAGACTAAAGAACAGCTTCACCCACCAAGCTGTCAGGACACTGAACTCTCTCCCCTCACTCCCCCCAATCATATCCTCCAGCCTGACGGGAAGCTGAAGCTGACCCCCCCCCCCCCCCCCCCCAGTACAGAAGTATTGTAAATATGTATCCATATTTATATTTATATTATATTAATTGCCCACTTTCACTTTCATACACACACATTATTATATTAATTGCCCATTTTTCCCGTTCTATGTGTATTGAATGTTTTATTGTAGTACAGTATATGTTTTAACTAGGATATCTGTTTTTACCTAGCCTAGGAAGTGTTTTATGTTTTATGTGTCGCGCTTGCACTTTATGTTCCACCGTGGGAGAGTGGGAAACGTAATTTCGATTCCTTATATGTCCTGACATGCAAGAAATTGACAATAAAAGCTACTTTGACTTTGACTTTTGACTTTTGCTTTCATCCATTCCCCAGGTATTACGAGCAGGACCTGGCCTTGGCGAAGGACCTCCAAGACAAACTGGCCCAGGCTAAAGCCTACTGTAACCTGGGTCTGGCCCACAAAGCACTGGGGGAGCACAAGAAGGCAGAGGAGTGTCAGAGATACCTGCTCTCTCTAGCACAGGCCTTGGACAACACACAGGTCAACTGCTACGACTGCCACCACTGCTGTTGTGTTCAGCCGACACACACAGGAAGCGGTTGTTGATCACGTGGTTGTGTTTGTCAGCAGGCGATGTTCCGGGCCCTCGGGAACCTGGGCGACGTCTATGTGTGTCGGAGCGATCTTCCGGGAGCTCTGCGGTTCTACCAGCAGCAGTTGAGTCTGGCTCAGAAGGTCAGCGATCAGAAGATGGAGGCTGACGCCTACTCGGCTCTCGGATCAGTTCACAGGTAATGAAAAGTCGGCAGAGATTTTCAACCGTGTGTTGTTTTCTTCTTCTTCTTCTCTTATCGCTCTTTTGTCTCCCGTCAGGCTGCTCCGCCAGCTGGACGCGGCCTTGTCCTTCCACAGCCAGGAGCTGACCGTCCGCAAGGATCTGGGCGACCAGCAGGGGGAGTGCCGCGCCCTCGGCCACCTGGCGGCCGTCCACATGGCGCTGGGGGACTACGCTACCGCCTTCCAGTGTTACGAGGCCCAGCTGGGCCTGGCGCAGGGACTCAGGGATGCCCGCCTGGAGGCGCAGGTCCACGGGAACATGGGCATCACCAAGATGAACATGGGGGTGTTTGAGGAAGCGATCGGCTATTTTGAGCAGCAGCTGGCCATGCTGCAGCAGCTGAGCGGACCCGAGAGCATGCTGGACCGAGGCAGGGCCTACGGGAACCTGGCGGACTGCTACGACGCTCTGGGAGACCACGAGGAGGCCATTCAGTACTACGAGAAGTACCTGACGGTGGCTCAGAGTCTCAACC
Source organism: Melanostigma gelatinosum (assembly GCF_949748355.1). Lineage (NCBI taxonomy): Eukaryota > Metazoa > Chordata > Actinopteri > Perciformes > Zoarcidae > Melanostigma > Melanostigma gelatinosum. The sequence goes on along the minus strand of NC_136651.1, from coordinate 1,779,202 downwards.
GTGTCCAGGACCAGGAGAAGGCCTACAGAGGACTCGGCAATGCTCACAGGTAAACGTAGGCAAACCGAAGGCAAGTCGCTCATTCGGTTTCTTTTTGAGAGTTTGATGAGAAGATCAAAAGCGCTCCCATGTTTGTGGACTGACGTTATGATGCTGTTCATGGTCTGTGTGACTCTAAATGGACCATAATGTACTAAATGAACATCATGATGTATTGAAGAAGACTTGAAACTAGAGATTGAGACATAAACTCATGTTTACAATGTTTACTGAGGGAATAAATCAAGAGAGAAGTAGAGTCATTTTCTCATGGTCTTCATGCTGTAACCAATGGGATTCAGCGCTCTGGACTTCATGCACAAAATCTGGAATGAGCTTTTCTTGCCTCAAGCGTACACGCATTTTAAATTCGTCGTGATAATAATGAAAATAATATTGTTTTTTCAATAACGGTAACGAGCAGCGGCGGCAATGGGAGTAGATGGAAGTATACGCTCCACATGTCTCTCCTGTGAAAGCACAGAGAGAAGAAGAAGAAGAAGAAGAACGCTGAATGATGGCGTTCCTCCGGCCGTCTGTTCCCGCTCTCTGGACTCATTGATCCCGCTGAGCGCCGCCTCTGCACTTCTACTCGCTCTCGGAGGATACTGAGCTGGTTTTACAGCCCGTAATCTAAATTATTCACCTATTTGCTTGCTTAAATTGCCCGCATGGGTCTCTGTGATAGAAAGCGAGCTTTGATAGTCGGTGAAGACGGTAATATGCATTTTTCAAACACGTGCTTTTATTGTTTGTAAGCTCAGACTAAATGATCTCGGCCTTTGTGCTTCCCGCCCCTCTCTTCAGATCCACGGGCAGCCTCCAGCAGGCGTTGGTGTGCTTTGAGAAGCGGCTGGTGGTCGCCCACGAGCTGGGCGGGGAAGGAGGGGGCACGGCTCAGGCGTACTGGGAGCTGGGCACCTTACACAGCCAGCTGGGCAACTACGAGCAGTCCCTCTCCTGCCTGGAGCACCAGCTGAACATCGCGCGCACGGCGGGGGTAAGGTCACCTGCAGCGCTTCCCTCTTTCAGCTGCCGAGTTGTCTCTTCTCACTTCTGAACACAACAAATGGTCTTTTTATTTGTGATGAAAAGTGCATTTATATGCACAGAAAGATGTCGTAATGCTGCATTGATTGTCAGGATGAATCCCTGGAGGCAGAGGCCAGCGATGCACTGGGAGGCGTTTACCAGCTGATGGCCGACAACGAGACAGCGCTCCAGGTTTGTGCAGATTCATAATCACACGTATTTACCAGCCGTCATTTTAAAGAACAGTTTGAGTGTTTTTTGCTTGTTCGCTTTGTTGCCGTGTTTGTGAGAAGATTGATGTCACTCATGTCTGTACACTAAAGCAGAAATCAGAATAAGATTTTATTGCCAAGTACGTGACGCAATAACAATAATGAACACTGCAATAGTAAAATACATCATGTAAAAATAGAAAATGTTAAAATTGACATTAAAATATGATGAACAAACAAACTAAGAGTATGTTTAAAACAAACTGTGATTGAAGTGTGAAGTGTCGGAGCGTTGGATCGTTAAATGAGAAGCTACAGCCAGCAGGCTTTAGCTTAGCTTAGCATAAAGACTAGAATCACTGGGGAAGGACTGGCCTGCATCTGTCCGACCGGCAGAGACTCGAGTTGTTTCTTACGGATGGTTGGTGGATTTTGCACCCTGTCTTTATGCTAAGCTAAGCTAAGCAGCTGTAGCTTCATGTTTGGTGTACAGACACAAGGGTGGTGTCGGTCTTCTCACCCGAGTGTCGGTGAGATGATGGTGATTCGGTGATCGGGCTCTCCTGCTGCAGTGGCACCAGAGGGCGTTGGACATCGCGGAGCAGACGGGCTGCGTGAGGAGCCAGGGTCGAGCCTACGGGAACCTCGGGCTCACCTACGAAGCTCTCGGGAAGTACGAGCGGGCCGTGGTCTTCCAGGAGCAGCACCTCAGCGTGGCGGCGCAGACCAACGACCTGATGGCTAAAACGCTGGCCTACGGGAGCCTGGGGAGGACACACCACGCTCTGCAGAACTACGCGCAGGCTGTGATGTACCTGCAGGAAGGTAAGGACGCGCTGCAGCACCGGCACGCCCCTCAACTCAGATTCAAGTCCACGATTGATTGATGGGTGGACATACATATTGTTATTGTTTTCTCTTACGTAAGCACACTTCATATTTAGTTTTACAGGAAGAAACGATGATAGAATTTCTTTTTTTTTTGCATGTTGAAAAGGTGCACAATCTGAGATCGTATGTGATCTTTAAGGGTTAAAAAGGTATTTTACATTTAATCACAACTTTAACCAGTAAAATAACAAACTATTCTCACTTTGGCAGAAAGGTTTGTGTTCACGGTGTTGTTTATAGAAAGTATTGGTATTCAGAGGCTTTCGATGATTAAATGTATTTTAAAGGGAACTGCAGGGATTATTTTAAAATGAGGTCATCAGAAAAACATGTAAATATAGAAGCTTTAAACTCAGTCATCCAGATAATCTGGCCTCTCGTTATGCTGTCATCATTGATTCATTTGATGAGATAACTGATTCTCATCGCTCTGATTATGGAATAATTATTTGTTAATATGAGAAAACAAGCCGTTAACTGTTATTTTCATTATTGGTAAATCTGCCAGTTATTTTATCGATTCATTGTTTAGACTGAAATATCAGAAAATAGTCAACACGGCCCAATAACATGAATTAACTGCCAACTAATTGATGAATTGACTCATAATTTCTGCTCTAACACAAATACTCACTCAGTCTGATCCACAGACGACGGTTTGTCCCTCGTGGATACATTTCAGTGCATATCATGCAGTGACATGAATGCACACTGATAGAAATGACACGTGAATGTGAAAGGAGCGTCCTCGTGTCCCATTGAACAAGAAGCGTTATGTAACAGCGTGTGTCTGACAGCGTGTCTGTTTCTGCCAGGAATCAATAAAGTCTGCGCTTGTGATGAACAACGAGTGACAGAAGTCTCCAATGATCCTGTTTGATTCAACTTCTCCTCTGACTTCTCTTTCAAACGCATCACGTCACTTGGAGTTGCTCAGAGAGACACAAACAACTGCAAACAACTGCAAGGAGACACAGAATGACCAGAAAGAGACACAAAACAACGACAACAACAGTCGAAACAACGATAAACGTTGTTCTTGCTCGTATGCAGCAGAGGAGGTGGGACTTCCCCATCCTCTCACAATGGAATCTCTTTTCGACACTTCAACATGCACACATGCAAAGTAAAGCTGAGACAAAGCTTCATTTAGGAGCTCCTTCAGGCCTCATCGGCCTGTAACTCACGGATCCTCTTCATTTTAATTGATCATTAACTCAACGAGCAGACGAGAACTCTGAGCTCAGAGTTGAAGTGAGGACGGCGCCGCTCCTCCAATTAACCTCCCCCACGAGAGAGAGAGAGAGACAGAGAGAGGGGGGGGGGAGAGAGAGAGAGAGAGAGAGAGAGAGAGGGGGGGGGAGAGAGAGAGAGAGAGAGAGAACACCGAAACAGAGCATCACAGGCCCAGAGAGAGAGGGGGGGGGGGAGAGAGAGAGAGGGGGGGGAGAGAGAGAGAGAGAAAGAGAGAGAGGGGGGGAGAGAGAGAGACCTGGAGAGAGAGACAGAGAGAGAGGGGAGAGAGAGAGAGTGTAAATCAAAACTCGATGTTTGATGAGATTCTGCTCAATCTCGAGAACTCTAATGAGAACTAATCACGACGCCTGTCTGAGATGAAACGTATCTCAGACAAACTGCAGAGCAGAGACATCTTTGGATTCCAGGCAGAGGAAGACAAGAAGGGAACAAGGAGAGAGGAGAGAGGAGAGAGCGGCAACTGTGAGGCTCCGGGGCCTCAAGTGTATGAGTGTCAGAGAGAGGATTCTTACATCAGCAGCATCTGATCTCCTCTCCCTCCTCCTCTCCCTCTCCCTCCTCCTCTCCCTCCTCCTCTCCCTCCTCCTCCTCCCCCTCTCCCTCCTCCTCTCCCTCCTCCTCCTCCTCCTCAGGTCTGCGTCTGTCAGAGCAGTTGGGTCGGAGAGAAGATGAAGCGAAGATTCGTCATCGCCTCGGTCTTTCTCTGTGGGCCGGAGGAAACCTGGAGGAGGCGCAGCACCAGGTGTGTGTGTGTGTGTGTGTGTGTGTGTGTGTGTGTGTGTGTGTGGGGGGGGGGGGGGGGGGGGGGGGCATATCTACAGTGGAATATAACTTTTAAAGTTTGAGGTATTTGTACTTAACTTGAGTATTCTGATTTCTTTCCATCTCAGAGGTAAATATTGTGCTTTTTATTCTACTACATCTCAGAGGCACTGAAGTGTCATTTTGCCATTCTGCATCATAAGTACTTTTACTTTTGAGTATATTTTAATGCTAATTCCGGAGCCCTACAGGTCCTAAAAGATTAGATTTATTTATTTTATGAACACAAGATATTAATTTGTACACACAAGTTTACATCGTGTGCAGCAAGATGTTCCAATATTTCTTGGGTTGCCGTCAGCAGCTCACCTTTCAGTATAACATGTAGGGCTTCATCACTGTTTGAAGTACATGATGACCTCATGATGACCTCATGATGACCTCATGGTGACCTCATGGTGACCTCATGGTGACCTCATGATGACCTCATGGTGACCTCATATATCAGTCCCAGCAGAGCTTCACTGACTGCAGCCCGAGGAGGTTTAATGAGCAGCATCACTGAAAACACCTGTGAGGTTAAATATAAGACAGATGTTCAAAAACGATTTACAATATTGTAAGAAAAACATAATGCAGCGAAAGACAATGCACATGAAATGTGTGCACTCTTCAGAGATGTTGCTACTTAACTCCAGATTTCAGGTATTAGTACTTTACTTGAATACTTCCATTTTATTCTACTTCTACTCTACAATTAGAAGATTTAGTCATGAAAAACACACACACACACATATTTACATACAAACTGTTCAATCATCAGTATTAATAATCCAATAAAATAGTATTACTCTCTGAAATTCAGCCTCATGAATAACGTTGCTTTTTAGGTCAAATCACATAATACTTATACACTGTTTTAAGACACAGGTATTAGTGTACTTTAATGTACTTTAGTGAGTACTTCTGTGTACAGTACAGCATGTGACGTGATCGAGTACCAATCTGTTGTGTTGTTGTTGTTTCTGAAGTTTGAGTCGATGAGTAAACTTCAGATTGTGTACTTGTACTGCCCTCCAGTGGTTGTTCATGTAACAGCAGGCTCTCCGCTTTGAAGTCATGACACTCGTCCAGCTTTGACGTCTGCAGTATGTCAGGTGACACGTACAGTGTGTGTGTGTGTGTGTGTGTATCGGTGTCAGTGTGTTTGTTTCTGTGTGTTCCAGTTGTACAGAGCGTCCGTGTTGTTCGAGGCCATTCGTCACGAGACGCAGCGCAGCAGCGACTGTAAGCTGTCTCTGTTCGACCTGCAGACCAGCTGCTACCAGGCCCTCCAGAGGGTCCTCGTCAGCCTCGGTGAACCCCCCCCCCCCGTTCAGTCCACAAACACCGATCACATTGTCCACTTTCCTTCACTGCACGACTCCAAGGAATTACATGGAAACCCGTTTTAATCCTGTGTAACTCGTTCACTGTGTCATAGTGAGTTATTAATAACTATATTAGGACTTTGCTGTCAAACAATGGAGAAATGATGGAACGTTGGGCTCCCTGCTGGATTTGAACCGGGGACCCTGCGGTTCATAGTCCACACCTGAACCAGGGCTTCTCCTGAAATAATAAAAATAACTTTATTGATACAGCATCCTAAAAACAAAGTGCTTTGACAGACAAAGCAGCAAAAACAAGGCAAGAAAACAACAGTGAGGCCCAACAAAGCAAAAGCAACTCCGAGTTAAATAAAACACATGAAAGATAAAAGTAATCGATACGATAAGAACCAAATGAGAAACAAAGTAAATCAATTGAAAATGTTGATGCACCCTGAAATGAATGTAATCTGTCATCTTCATGAAATTTGCTCACATATTTGGCAAGTTGGACGCAGTTTGTCTTCCTCATTACGCTGATACATCTGTTGTAAACAGCAGCCGACAGTTTGTGACATTCAAAACTTTGATCAACATTTCGTCTCCAGAATGAAAACAAGCTGAAGCTTGTTGCACCTCCTCCTCCCTCCTCCTCCCTCTCAACCTCCTCCTCCCTCCTCCTCCCTCCTCCTCCCTCCTCCTCCCTCTCAACCTCCTCCTCCCTCCTCCTCCCTCCTCCTCCCTCCTCCTCCCTCTCAACCTGCTCCTCATCCTTCGTCTTCTGTGTTGCGTTCCAGGCCGGCACGACGAGGCGCTGGCCATCGCGGAGCGAGGCCGGACGCGAGCCTTCGCCGACCTGCTGGTGGAACGGCAGAAAGGGGGTCAGCACGCCGCGACCTCCGACCCCTACGTCCCCGTCACCGTGGAGAACATCCTGGAGACGGTCAGCGGGCAGAGGGCCCTGGTGCTCTACTATTCTCTGGCTGGAGGTTTTCTGTACAGCTGGCTGATATCTCCAGGGACAGGTACGCACACACACACACACACACACACACACACACACACACACACACACACACACACACTGCAGCTTCTAACACCCTCTGTCTACTCAGGCGTTCGACTTTCAGCCTTCTTAACAACAGAGTTTGGAGCAGGTTTCCATCCAGACCGTGTTTTACAAACTGCACGACCTGATTTAAAAAATCCTTTTTCTAATTATTTGGCAGCAACAAACCACTCGTTGACTCATGATCTCCCTGAACAGGTATTGTGAAGTTCAACGAGGTGTATCTGGGAGAAGCCGGACTGGAGGAGTTCCAGGATGCTGGTGGTGGTGGGAGTCCACAGGGAGGAGGAGGAGGAGGAGGAGGAGGAGGAGGAGGAGGAGGAGGAGGAGGAGGAGGAGGAGGAGGAGGAGGTCCTCTGTCTCTGGATCAGTACATCGGCAACGCCAGGGAGGCTCTCGGGGTGGACAGCCATTACAGCAGGTTTTTACTTCTTCTCTCACAGTCGACTTTGGGAGGTGATTTAATTCTGTCATTAATTAACAAGTTGTCACACTCTTCCAAATAAATGATGGTTGAAGATGAACCCGGTGAACGGTAAAGATTTAATGTGTGAATGTTATATGGTAAAAGAAGAAGCACAGAGCGAATCCAACACGAGGTCTTTTCTTCGAGGTCAGCGTTTAAATGTGTCCATGATGTAGTTCATGAGATGCAGAACTTCTCACATCGTCAGAGTACTTTGATGTACTTGAGTACTTTGTGTTTGATGTAACTGAGTGCTTTACACAAGTACTGTACTACAAATATGAGGTACTTGAGTCTTTTCTTTTCGTGACACTTTCTACTTTTATTTCATTCATTTATCCGACGCCTTCAGTTCATTTTCAGAACCAGATGTTTGCATTTAAAACATACGAAGAGTTCATAGAACACGATGTTTTGTTTCAAAGGAGAAAAACAACGTTAAATATGAACAGAGCTGAAATAACTCGTCGATTGACAAATTCATTCGAAATTAAAGTCGAAAATAATCAGTGGATAAATCCGATAAGATGTCTGATGAAATGAAGCTGAACCTTTAAGTCGTGGTGGTGTTGCAGCTCTTACTGTCTTCACAGAGTTTGCTCCAGCAGCGAGACAGAAAGTGAAGCTGGAGATCTGTTGGAGCACTTTGAGGAGCTGACGTCGGCCGCCGACCCCACGGGATACCTCCGCATGGTGTCCCGGAATAACCTCTTCAACAGGTCGGACTTCGGCTTTTTACGTTTGATTTGGCAAAATATCTAAAAGACTGAATGGATGGATTGCATGGTATTTTGTACAAGCATTCATGTTCCCCAGAGGATGAACCCTACTTACTTTGGTGATCCTCTGACTCTTCCTCTCGATACACCTGACGTGTGTCTGACGTGTGTCTGTGTGTGTCTGTGTGTGTTTGATGTGTGTCTGTGTGTGTCTGGTGTGTGTCTGATGTGTGTCTGTGTGTGTGTCTGTGTGTGTGTGTGTGTGTGTGTGTGTGTGTGTCTGTGTGTGTCTGTGTGTGTCTGTGTGTGTCTGTGTGTGTGTGTGTGTGTCTGTGTGTGTGTGTCTGTGTGTGTGTCTGTGTGTGTGTGTGTGTGTGTGTGTGTGTCTGTGTGTGTCTGTGTGTGTCTGTGTGTGTCTGTGTGTGTGTGTGTGTCTGTGTGTGTGTGTGTGTGTCTGTGTGTGTCTGTGTGTGTATCTGTGTGTGTCTGTGTGTGTGTGTGTCTGTGTGTGTGTGTCTGTGTGTGTGTGTGTGTGTGTCTGTGTGTGTCTGTGTGTGTGTGTGTGTGTGTCTGTGTGTGTGTGTGTGTGTGTGTGTGTGTGTGTCTATGTGTGTGTCTGATGTGTGTGTGTGTGTCTGTGTGTGTGTCTGTGTGTGTCTGTGTGTGTCTGTGTGTGTGTGTCTGTGTGTGTGTGTCTGTGTGTGTGTGTGTGTGTGTGTGTGTTGAACAGAAGCTGTCGGAGTGTGACGAGTCTGTACAGCACCACGGTGTCTCCGGTGAAGGACGGCTTGTCGTCTCCACCGTACCGGCCGAGTACCATCAGCAAACCTCCTCTCAGAGCCCTTTATGACTTACTGATAGCGCCGATGGAAGGGGTGTGTATCATGTATATTATATATTATATATTATACACATATAGAGATATATACGTTATACATATCAGACTTCTTCTTCTACCTTTTTCTAACGGACTCTCTGTGTCCAGGGCCTGATGCACAGCAGTGGACCGGTGGGTCGACACAGACAGCTGGTGTTGGTGCTGGAGGGGGAGTTGTACCTCATCCCGTTCGCCTTGCTCAAAGGCAGCTCCTCCAACGAGTACCTGTACGAAAGGTTCAGCCTCATCTCGGTTCCTTCGTTAGGCAGCCTGGGGGCCACGATCAAGGTAGGAGGCTGTGTAAAGATCTTAGGTGAGTGGAACACTGATATGACGAGGATGTCTCAGCAACATTCAGACAATTATGTTTTTGTAATAACAGTTCTCCGAAAATGTATGTTTAAATATGCAAATGACGCATTCTTTTATTAAATATGTGCTTATTTTCATATATTTCCTGAACAGAAATCTGAACATTGGAAAAGCCAGGTTCATAATTCTTGTTTTATTTTGTTGACATATTGGAGTCAAAGGTTTTTACAGAGGATTTAGGATATATGTTTGATCAATCAAAACATATTGTCAACAGCAACAAAAAAAACAAAAGCTTTTCTCCATGTTTTACCAATCAAATGTAGAATGAATGAGGCTCTGATATCTGATGTGTGAACGAACCAAATAGAAGCATGTATCTGTATCTGCTCCCTGTGTTCTCATATATTAGAGCCATCCTCGCCGCGCTGGTCCCTTGCTGTGCTCAGATGGAGGCTCAGTGGCTGCGGTGGTCGGGGCTCCTCGCCTGCCCCCCTCTGTGATGGACCGCTGGCTGTGGGGCCCCTTGCCCTCAGCCCAAGACGAAGCTCTGTGGCTGGGGGAACAGATGGGATGCCACGCCCTGACCGGCGCCAGCGCCACCAAGGAGCGCGTGCTCGCGGCTCTGAGTCAGGCGGAGTGCGTCCACTTTGCGACTCACGTGTCGTGGAAGCTCGCCGCCTTGGTGCTCGCCCCCAGCCAGGAGCACGCCGCGGGGGAGGGGGCCGCCGGGCGACCCAGGGACAGGTCACCGTGCGGGGGGTCGGGGGGAAAGATCAAGGGCTCGCTCCAGAAGAGCCACAGCAGCCCGGAGAGTCTCAGAGGGGCGGATGAAACCAGCGAGGACGGGGGAAGTGTGTGTGACGTGGAGAGTGTGTGTGACAGTCCGCCGCTTCACGACTTCCTCCTCACTGCTGCTGACATCCTGGACCTGTGCTTGACCGTCAAACTGGTGGTTCTGAGGTGATTATACACGGATTCAACGTTCCTCCAAAGCCCTGCGAGGCTGCAGCTGACCTCTGACCCCTTCCCCTCAGGTTGTACCCGGAGTCCAGCAGCAGGGCGACGGCTGACGGCGTGGTGGGTCTGACCCGAGCCTTCCTGGCCGCGGGGGTCCAGTGTGTGTGCGTCTCTCTGTGGCCCGTGCCCATGGCGGCCTCCAAACTCTTCACGCACAGCTTCTACGCGGCGCTCCTCAACGGGACCAAAGCCAGCGCGGCTCTGACCGACGCCATGAAGACGCTGCAGAGCAGCAAGCACTTCTCACACCCGTCCAACTGGGCCGGTGAGCGGAAACACCGGCACGCGCTGACACGGAAATCTGGGGTTGTTGTTCATAACAAGCGACTCATACTCAACTTCATATGTCATATGTTTATGAAGCATCCGCTGCTTTATGGTCCGTTTGACTCTAAATGGACGAAATTCATTGTTTTTTATTCTATTTTTTGAATTTGTATTTTTTGCGTTTTCTCAGGCTACATGCTGGTCGGCAGCGACGTGAAGCTGAACAGCCCGATGTCTCTGGTTGGACAGGCCCTGGCTGAGATCCTGCAGCACCCAGAGAGAGCGAGGGACGCCCTCAGAGTCCTGCTGCACCTGGTGAGACCCCCTCGCACTGTTCACACCGGCACCGCTCATTCAGAACTGTTGTGATGTTTGGACTGTTGAAACAGAACAGATATTGTGGGAGGTGTCTCTTATTGTCTGCTTCCTCGAGCAAAGAATCAAGAACATTTTAAAATGCCACTTTATATCAAAAAGGTTTCCAAACATGCCGCAGAATAAAGCATCATTACACTATAAGGAGTACAATGAACCTGTGATACCTGCTCGTGAGGACCAGCACGGTTGATCTGTTGATTGGCGATGAGACGGCCGGTCGCTGAAGTGTTTGATCTCTTTGTCTCTGCAGGTTGAGAAGTCTCTGCAGCGCATCCAGAGCAGCCCGTGTAACCCGATGTACACGTCCCAGCAGAGCGTCGAGAACAAGGTCTGCTCGTCGCTCCCTCCGTCCCTTCGTCTTTATTGGACGTCAGCCTCTGTATCCCCCCCCCACTAATGTCCTCTGCCCTCTGAAGGTTGGCGGCGTCCCCGGGTGGCAGGCGCTCCTGTCCGCGGTGGGTTTCCGGTTGGACTTCTCCGGCAGCGGCGCTGGTCTCCCCGCGGCGGTCTTCTTCCCCACCTCAGACCCCGGGGATCGGCTGCAGCAGTGCAGCACCACTCTGCAGTCTCTGCTCGGTGAGACGAGTCCCTCCACGATCCAGACTTCATGAAGCATGCGCCTCCAAAAATAGTTCTAAACATGCAAAAACACGTGATGAAGAAGACGTGAAACTTCTGCTGGTCTCCTCAGGTCTCACTCCTCCGGCTCTGCAGGCTCTCTGTAAACTGGTCACAGTGTCCGAGGCCGGAGAACCGCTGATTCATAAGGTACCGTGTTGTGTTCTAGTGGCACAGTTACTCATTCATACCAGTGGTGGAAGAAGTACTCTGATGCTGTACTTAAGTACAAGTACCAATACAACAGCGTAGAACACTCCATGACACGTAAAGTCCTGAGTGGTGATGTAAAGTTACTGTGAGGAACTTGCTGCCCGTCTCACCGTGCATCTGACGTGAGACGTCCTCCATCACCCGTGCACGGCCTCAGTGTGCAGTGACTCAAACCCAGTTTACGCTGGAATGAACCGCTAAAGTTGTGTTTCCTCTTCTCTCATACGCCTCCTCACGAAGGCGGTTAGGAGCATGGTGGGAACGGTAAGTGTTTCAGACACAGTGTGGCACCGGTCAGAGGGTTTCATTGTTATTTTTAAAGATGTGGGCGCTACAACCAAAGGAAGAGACAAACTCACTGAAGCATCTCATAATAACAGCGATGATGTGTGCGTTCCCCTCCGAAGCTTCACCAGGTGTTGGTCCAGTTGCAGTCGGGCGACAAAGACCAGGACTTTTCTCTGGCTCCCATTCAAGTGTCCATCAGCGTGCAGCTCTGGAGGCTTCCGGGCTGCCACGAGTTCCTGGCGGCGCTCGGTGAGTCCTCCACAGATTAAACCGAGTTTCACTCTTATTTTGAAAGGGAAACTTGGTGAGTAGGTAACAATACCTTTATGATGAGTGTTATGAATGGAAGCATATTGCTGCTTGGGATGAGAATATATATATCTATTCTATTTATGTCTTTATATTTCCATCTGAACAGTAGCGTTAGAGGTGTGACTCAGCATGAAATGGAAGGTGCAGTACTTTGTACATCCCGTCTCTCTCAGGCTTCGATCTCTGTGAGGTGGGTCAGGAGGAGGTCCTGCTGAAGACCGGGAAGCAGGCCAGCAGGCGCATCATGCACTTCGCCCTCCAGTCTCTTCTGGCGCTCTTTGGTGAGAATAATAACTTTATGTTCCTGTTTTTTAATACTTAATCTCCCAGACGTTCTCCTAAATTCACCAAAAGCTACCATTGGATAATGCCTCATTTGCATATTTAAACGTACGATTTCAGAAAACTTGTAATACAAAAAACAATTGTCTTAATCTCAGTAATCAGCTGGAGAAGTTTCATGGTGAGATCTATGGGTTCATGTTTTGACCCTATTCACCTCTAACCCTCCTCTCAGACTCCACAGAGCTTCCCAAGCGGCTGAGCATGGACAGCTCCTCGTCCCTGGAGTCTCTGTCCTCCTCCCAGTCCGCCTCCCAGCCTCACTCCTTACCCCTCTCCTTCGGGTGCTACCCGCCTCAGCCCTCCTCCTTCTTGCCCCCCGTCTGCCCGGACAACCTCTCCTGCGACGCCATCTCCGTCTACAGCCTCAGCTCGCTCGCCTCCTCCCTCAGCTTCCTGTCGCGACCCGAGCCCGCCGGCAGCAACATCATCAGCCAGCGCTCCCACCAGCACCAGCAGGAGCCGGAGAGGCCTCGCGGCGGGGCAACGGGCCTCTACGCCTCGCACCGCCACTCGAGCGGCCTGTCGAGAGGTCGGCTGACCAATCACGGAGGAGGAGGAGGGGGAGAGGAAGAGGAGTACGAGGGGTTCTCCATTGTAAGCAGCGAGCCGCTCGGGCGAGGGAGGAGGGAGTGTGACACGCTGCCTCTGCCTGCGGGCCACCGACACGGCAGAGGCGGAGCCGGGAGAGGGTCGGCCGGGGGTCACGGGTACCCGGTTATGATCTCCTCCAAGGGAAGCATCAGCACGCCGACCTCTCCGATCAAAGCTCCGCCGCCGCCGCTGAAAGTCCACACCGGCCCCAAACCCAAAGACATGTAAGTCTGTTGTTATTATGAGAAGGAAAGAGACTCTCTGACGTTTCCTCTTGTACATGCAGCACTTCAAGTTCTTTACTTTAATCTGCACAACCATTACAGAGGAGGCGTCGCCATGAAAACCTCCCCATCGCTCCTGCAACGCTTATTAAATATGAATGCAAAGAAGAATCACAAGTAGAAATGAGAATCTAAGACATAAAATAGTGCAGAAGTTCAAATACAGGGTCAAATACAATATATATAAAATATAGAATAAAATGAAGCAGGCTGACAGCAGGTTGTTTATCGTTGGCACCAAAATACCAATTTTTAAAGGCAGAAAATAACCGTGACCCCTGAACTCCTCATCCATCACAGCTGTGTATCTCTGATATTTTACACACTTCATCGAGTGATGATGAAACTGTTGTGGCAGATATGTGATCGTGTTTTAAGCTCTTTTGCAGCTCTTGTTCAGAAACAGTAAAACAGAAAATATGAAATTTACAATAAAATACAGTCAACAAACAAATAAAAGTACGTTAAAACAAGTGTATTATTACAGTATCACGCGTATATTAAAAGAGAAAAGAGCTCCTAGTTTAATATCTGTATCTTATTAAGTCTTTTTTATCGATAAGAACCATAAAAATCATATTTTCCTGAAGCTGCCAGTGAAGTTACAGGAAATAACTAACTCTTCTTGTGGACCCCTGAGATACCTCCTCATGTATCTGTCTCTTATTATCTCTCTGATATTTTACATATCAAGTGAGAATGAAAGAGTTGTGACAGCTGTGTCACAGCATTAGAAGCTAATGTGCAGCTCTTGTTCTTGTTGTATTTGCAGCGCTGCTCCTCAGAGCACGGGGAAAGGGAAGGCGAGCAGCTCGGAGTCGGACCAGTCCAGCACGGAGACGGACAGCACGGTGAAGTCCCAGGAGGAGAGGACGGGGCCCGTGGGACAGCTGGACCCGCAGGAACTGGCCCAGAAGATCCTGGAGGAGACCCAGAGCCACATGCAAGCCGTGGAGAGCCTGCAGAGGGCCAACAGCGTCAGGGGGACGCCGCCGTCGACTCCTCCCACCCCGACTTTGACTCCCGCCGGAGGAGCGCGAGGCTTTCGGCCCTCGGAGAGCAGCGCGTTCAGCCGGCCGCCCAGCAGAGCCGGCCCGAAGCTCTCCACATCAACGCCTCCCCCGACTCGACCGAAGCCTCCGTCGCGCTCCTCGTCTCTGCAGAGGATCAGCAGCCCGGCTCCCTCCTCTCCCTCTTTGTCTCTCCCCGCCGTGTCCCCAGATGTGCACGTGCAGCTGAGACTGAGGTACCCCACCTCGCCGTACGCCACCCACATCTCGCCCTCACACTCTCCGGCCGACAGCGCCCCGTCGCCGGCCCTCTCCTACTCCTCCGCGGGATCCGTCTCCGCCTCCTCCTCCAGCCCCGCAAACACCCCCGAACTCACCCGGTCCAAGCGGGACAGTAAAGTCCAGGCCGTGCATGACTTAAAGACCTTCTGGGCCAACACCGCGGGCCAGAAACACGAGCTGCCCTGCAACGCCAGCTTACTCCGAGGTGGCAGTAATAAAAAGATGAGCACGGTGCAGAAGGACGTTTTGGGTTTGCTTAATCTCTCACCAAGACACGAGTCTGTCAGCAAAAACGCAGACGGATCGGAGAGCCACAGAGGTCCCCAAACACTGGAGGCCAGACCTCCTCCAGCTAAAGGAGGCGTCAAGCTCCCCTCTGGGAACGGATACAAGTTCCTCTCGCCTGGACATTTCTTTCCTTCCTCCAAATGTTGAGTCTTCTGTGTCTTTCTCTGTGTTTGTACTTTGACAGAGGCTGTCCATTTGTCAGCTAAATACCACAACAATACCTGTTGATTTAAAAAAGAAAAGTACCGTTTCGTACGGACTGAGTTCACACATCGCTACTTTGTTTTGGTGAAGGGATGTTTTGAATGTGATGACTGTGCCTTCATTCTGGAGAGAGCTGGAAGGACCAGAGAGACTTGTTGAGGCTTTAATCTTTGTTTTCGTGACTCGAGAGCACGAGTCTTCGAGTCTTCGAGTCTCCATGATGTGTCCTCACAGTCTGCTGACTGAGAACGTTTCCTGTCCACCTGGCTGCTCGCTATGCGTTTGTGTGAGTCGACCTGAATTTGATTTATCGTGTAGTAATTATTGTTCAACGTCACGATTGTCGTCGTTTATTTTGTAAAGTAAGCCGTGTTTTCCAGTCCTTATTACACATTTTATACAAAGACAATTAAAAGACGAGAGGAAAACATTTTGATATTTTTTATGGAGATTTGATTGTCACGTGTGATTGTCAGCATGGTGCCTCTTGCTGTTGACCGTCAGACTGACTTTATAATGTACAATTTTGCATCGGTGCCAGACTCCTATTTAGAAATATCTGAAGACGTGGACTAATAAAAATGTTCCTTTCCTTGTTTTGTTTTCATAATCAATTCTCTTTCCACTCACGATAAACACGAAACAGAAAATCTTTGATTCGATCTTAGAAGTAGTAATATTTACCTAAATTCTAATAACAAGAGCTATGATTGACAATGTGTGCCGGGTTGTGCATGGACCCAATTGCAGCACACAGGATTCCAGGAACTGTTGGCTTTTACTGTAAACTCAACAGGTACAGAGTGTGACAGCAAAATCTCTGCAGAGCAGCAGAAGGAACCCGAGTCAGGAACAGAAGGCTGGTGAGTTTACCGGCAGTCAGGCGGGACGCGTAGATCAGAGGCAGGAAGGGTCGACAACAGGAAATCAGTCCGGCATAAAGAGCTGGAAAGTCTGCCATTCAACATCAAACGATCTGGCCATGAGTGTCTGAGAGGCAGGAGTCTATAGTGGCTCGATTAGTGATCAGACGCAGGTGAGTGAACGGTGAAGGGAGTTCGACTGATGAGGGAGTGGAGCTGACTTTGACGCAATGAAATATTATTTATTCTAAATATGAAGCGATAAGATGCTACAGATAAATGACATGTGTTTTAGACACTCGTAACCTTTTTTACCAGTTGCTGCTTTAATCTTTGTCATGAAAGAATTCAAACATATTCAAATGTAATTTGCATAACAATGTAATTAAATGAATCATATCTCTTGAAGAGAGAGGATTACAATCAAAGTAAAGAGTAAAAGTAAGTAGTAAGAACTCAGATATTTTACTTAAGTAAAAGTAGCAATACTACAGTGTATAAATACTCTGTTACAAGTAAAAGTCTTGCATTGAAAATCCTACTTGAGTACGAGTATTAGCATCAAAATAAACTTAATGAACCAAAAGTAAAAGTGCTCTATTATGCAGATTATCCTATTTCAGAATAATATATAATATATATATATATAGGTCATAATTATCAATGCATTAATGTGTTCACTTTAATGTTGCAGCTGGTAAAGGTGGAGCTCATTTTGATTACTAGAAACTTCAATAATAATCAATAATAATAAATGCATTTATTTATATTTTTACATTAATAATCTGAATCTAGTCCACAAAGTGACTCATGATGTCAAATAAATGTAAAAGAAAGTAACCTGAAAAAAAGTAGTCGAAGTGTAAAGTAGCATGAAATGGAAATATTTCAGTACAAGTACCTCAAAATTGCAGTACTTGAGTGAATGTACTTAGTTACTTTCCACCACTGTGAAAACTTCAGTTTGCATTCACATTTATGTAAATGTATTTATTGTGGCTCTTATTCTTTCTTTCTTGCATTCTGTCTTTCTCTAATAATTAATTAAATATTAAATTATATCAATGTCAGTAAATCATTATTGTTTAAAAGGATGTTTCAGCCAATCCTATTTTTCCTGGAGGGCGGACCGAACTTGTTTATAATTCTATCTGGTGTCTGTCACCAGTGCGCATGCGCAGCCCGGGGTGACGAAGATGGTGCTCATCAAGGAATAGTGAGTCTGAAGTGTTTTTAAAAAACGTCTTTTAGTGCATTTCAACGGTCGCGTTTTCATCCACCCGAGTGCTTATTATCGAGGAGTAAAGACGTGTGTGTCGTTTAGTGGTGTCAGTCGCTTGGTTTTACCAGTATGTTGTCTGTAAAGAACCCGCTTTGAGCAGGGTGGATCAGGACGTGGATAACGGGACCTACACCGGTCTTTTTTAGGCGGTGCTAAGTGCGAGCTAACACGTTAGCACATTGAGTCCGAGCTAGCGTTAGCATCTTGGGTGCGAGCTAACGTTAGCATCTGAGGGGGTAATTAGCTTCTTAATGAAAATGAGTGACATAAAACTACTTTAATGGGTGAATAAAAACACCCGATATTAGCTTAGCTTATCCAGTTAGCATCGTGCTACATCTGCAAAAGGTGCCGTGATGTTAAGCTTTCGGTCGCGTGAGCGACAGATTAAGGTTCGGATTTACAACGAATGCTAGCTAGCTGTGGCTAGGTTAGCTTTAGCAGCCGGCTAGCCGTTAGCATGACAATTTTTCCTGACAACGGTGTTTGATTTTGTAAATGCACACATCGGACACATGTTAACCGCCGAGTAGGTGAATAAAACATAACTTTGTCGAAGAATTTTGCAGAAATGAGCCTTCATTGTTGGGTTATATCACGTTAGCAGTTGTACCCTTCAAGCTAGCTTGAGGTTACATGGAACTACTTTGCTGTTACTTTGTACAGTAGCTTTTATAACAGGGCGGCTAATAGATAGGTAGATACTTACCTGTAGGTAGATATTAATCCTGCAAGGGGAAATTTTTGGTACAGGTAAATAAAATAACAGAGTAAAAAATATCAAAAGCACAATATATACAATGAAATAGAATCATATTAAATGGACAAACTAAACAGTAGTGCAAAGATGTTATTGATTTGGCCAGAGGTGATTTATTCTAAAGTCTTATTGCAGTGGAATGTTCTTCTGTATCTGGACGAGTCTGTCCCTGCAGTAGGTGATGGAGAGGATAGTCCGCAATGTTTTCTCAGCAAAGCTAACTAGCTTGTACTATGTGGCTTACCTGTTTATGAGCTCCAGATAATGGTACCTGTTGTAGCCTTGAGGTGTTAAGCTAGCCCTGGTTAACCCACTCCTCTGTGTTGTGTTCAGCGGTACAGCTAAATTAAACCACAGTCGGAAAGATCCATTAATTGTGCTTTAAAGGACCTTCGTGTCTGGAAGAATATGTATCTGTAGCTAGCTGTAACTTTGCATGGTGTGTTTCTGCAGCGGAGATATCCATCCAAAGCCATGTAGTAGTAGTAATAACAATGATGTATAGCACTTTAATTAACACAGTAACAAAGTCCTTTAACAATTTAACAAGAGAGTCATAAGACTATACGTTAAAGACGTAAAACCAGATCAACTACATGAAATAATAAATACATTGAAGATGATCTTGGCCCGAGTGGTCAGTTTAAAAAAGGTTAATTTAAGATTAGATGTAGAATACGTTGCTCAGAATCTGCTCTCTAATCGAGTGTATCTACTAACTATCTTGCTCACAATATAAGAAGTAAAGCTAACAGAATGTGGAGGCCTGTGTCTTGAGCTCACGAAGAGAAAAGCACATTCAACACTAGTGCTGCCAATTAGTTTTCTCAGAGCACCGATATAGAAGTGAACAATCGAAGGCGTCTGACAGAGAGCTCTGTGGTGTTATTAGTGATGCCTCAGTGGGATTGATGGTGTTCTAATGTCTGGGGGAACTCCAGGATCTCTCCCACAGTTTCCCCCCATACATGAGAACACTACAGTAGAAATACAAATTTGGAGAAGTTTGTTATTGTTTACTAACAGATATTGATTCAACTTAACGGCCATTTTTTTGTCTTATTCAGTGTTTGAGGGTGCACATCTGCAAATCAGTTAATTTCAGCACCAAATCAAACTTGATCACTTATCAATGAATAGTTTCAGTGCACTTTAACAAGCAGCATCTGCTTGTTTCTAAGAAGTTGTAAACTTACATAAATAAAAGATAAACAATGTTTAGTGGCTAACTTTGTTCCACAGAAGCCAAAGTTAGAAGGCTGCTGCAGCGCAGACATTATTTCATAAACGTCCATCAGTCCGTCACTAATCCAGAACGTAAAGATGTTCACACTACTGTCACTTCTGGCGTCAAAATGTTTGCTTGCTTGCTGATCAAAATACTTGCTGATTAATCTTCTGTTGATGGTTGAGAGAAATCAAGCAGTTGAATACTGAGACCTGTATGAAGGCCGACTCCCTGCTCTACCTGTGCTGCAGGTGTCTGCCATGTCTACAGAGGCACACAGAGGATTTAGACTGGGTCTTACATAACTTCAGGTTTCCTGGACTACACCACCACTTGACCTGTGACCGCTCGACCTTTTGTCGAATAGTTCTGCCCTTTGTATCCAGCTCTGTCAGTGCCAGTCAGTGTGGATATTATGGATGCAATTCCACAGACATGTTCTGTCACTGGCCTCAGTGATATGCATGTTTTTCCTGGCACATCACAATAAATTTCTCAACAGCAAATAATCAAGCAGACCGTCACATTATTATTGGCTGTCTTTTGATCTCGCGTAGAAGCAAAACACTGAATAATTCTTCCGCTTTTAAGCCGGTAAAATGAGACGATGCCTCTAAAGACAGCTACAGGAAAAAGATGGCAGCGAGTGCTCCACTGGTGGTTTCACATTGGTTCCTCGTCTCGTGGTGAATTCAGTGATATAAACAGGTGTGTTCATGTTCTTCACAGTCTCATGGATGCTTTTGCAACATTGGTTATTTTATCTCTGTTACTAAAGCCACCGCCGGCCTCGTTCTTCCAGTTGAGCTTCATTGTTCACGGTTCCATGAACACCAAAACCTCAGCGTGGATGCGTCTTTGAAGATGTAACTTGTCACAATGAGGTTGTGTGTGTGTGTTGTGAAGTTCTCTGTGTGGCACATCAATAAGTCCACGTTGTGGGTGAAAATGTGGTGAATGTGAGAGCTGAGAGATACAGATGTTACAGATGTTTGTTAATAAAACTAACCACTACTGGTAGTTACAACATCGATTGTCTGCAGATGATTTTCTCGGCCATGTAATTCAGTGTTTAGTCCATAAAATGTCATAAATGCTGACAATATCCTGAACCTAATATGACGTCTGACAATCAGTGTAAACCAGGATGCTTTCAGTTTACAATGATATACAAACACACAAAACACTGATAATAAGGACGCTGAGAGCAGTTAATGTCATTTTGCTGTTTATAATGCATCCCTGGTTATGCTGCTGTTTGAGCCTCATCTGTTTCTATGAGATATGGATGTCATTGATTCAAAGGAGAAGGCATCACCCAAAATTAAGTAAAACCAATATGTCATTTTGGCCTGAGATTAAACGGGAATATATATATATATATATTTACATTGAATTTTTCAAAGCACTGGATTGTTGCAGCATGAATCCTTACTCACTCTTTTTTCACAGTTAATGCAGATTATGTCATGGTTTTAGGAAACCCTCCTCCTATTAAGAGGAATTCTTCTTGTTTAATAACGGGCGTGTAGCTACAACCATATGCTGTTTCCACATGACATACTTTTGGGGACTAAAGCAGAGTTTAGACGTTCGGACTGGGAGATTCTCCTCTTTTAGCAGCAGAGTCGCTTCATTCTTTCCCCAAAGATGGTCAGAGTGAAGTTTATCCTCACATGCTTCATGCTTTGGCATCTTCACGAGGTCACTCGGTGCCATTCAGCCACCCAAAGATTCATTTAATGCTCAAGCATTTGTCACTTTATCTTAATATTACCACAGTTTCATTCGACTCATTGGTTGTCTGTTACACATCCTTAACATTTGAACACCGTCTCCAGTATTCCACCTCTCTGTTTCCACACTAATGTGTTGAACTTTGTTTGTTTCTCTCTCCACTTCCTGCCCCACCGCTCCCTTGTTTCCCTCTCTCAGCCGTGTAGTGTTGCCAGTCTCTGTGGAAGAGGTGAGTAATCGTTGCCTCCATACCCTCTTTGACATCACAAGCTATTCTGAGTGTTTCTTCCACAAAATATATTGTGTATCACAGCTAAAGCATGATCTTTGTGTTGTGTATTTTTCTCCTGAACTGCTGGTCCACTCAGGCCTTGGTCAGGGTCACGAGCCGAGACAGAATAGCCTTTGTTAGAGAGCGCTGGTGTGACAGGCTGGTGGTGGTGTTTGCAGAGGGAGCTGGACTGGACTGTGAGCTCAGCCTTTAAAACTCTCTTGTCATCTTTCTCTTAATAGGAATCGCTTCTTTTTATCTCCTCTCTGAATCAGACCAAGGGAGCCCAGACCCCAGTCTGACATCCAGTGACTTCAAACATTGGCCCTTTTTCACTGCCTTCTCTGCAAAGGGAAAGTCATCGTGACTGGCAGTTAAAGCGTTTAGTTTCTCTGGGTTTTCTGTAGAATGAGTAAACTACATAACAATAATGGTGTCAGCAGTAACGTCCTAAACAACAGCGGTTAATATTCCATCTTAAAATGAAGATGATTCATTCAAGTCCTTTCCTTTAGACTGAAGGGGAAACAACAAAAGGATGTTTTGTCACCAGTGTGATGTGAAAATGTGGTTCAGCAATACGGTTTAAATCGTGTCCGTGTCCACACATCGAGACCCCGTCAGACAGCGCGCCTGACGGGCTAACGTTAACGACACAACACAAAAGCTAATCGGACTCCAAATTTTACGCTAACACGAACGTTAGCGGTTGTAGCTAGCCCCGTTCTGTGACCAACATTGAATGTTATTTGTACATATCGGCTCTCAGGACAGATATGGTGCTTTAGTTGGTGGTTGGGGTGTTTGTCGCACAATATTCAGAAACAATGTCCAATTGGTCCAAAAGAAAGCCCATTTGTCCGACAGTCTATTACCCCAAAACAGACGGTCGGACATTGTCCTAATAACATATACACTCTCTGTGCAGCAAAGAGAAGCATGTGGCTGATTATGATGCTGTGTTTATAGTGACTTCAGCTGGAACAAAAGTGTGGAAATCTGCTGAAAGACGAGCGATGATTAAGCAGCAAAAACACCAGAATTTAAAGGACCAGCTTGAACCACACCTCATTAAGATCCTCATGTACCCATATGTCTGCTGTATGAAAGAAGAAGTCTGGTCTTTTTCAGTACACTTGAACACAGTCTGGGATTTCCTGCGTAGCATCTAGTGGCTGTCTGTGGTACTGCACCCTTGAGGCACCTGCCTTAACTTCAGGAACCTGCCCAGTCTTTCACAGGACTCGTTCCTGCAGTTTAACGCTGTTTCATTCAGTCTGTGTCTTCTCTTTTCTCTCTTCCCTTTCATCCCAGTATCAAGTAGGGCAGCTGTTCTCTGTGGCTGAGGCCAGCAAGAACGAGACGGGAGGAGGAGAGGGCATCGAGGTGCTGAAGAACGAGCCGTACGAGAAGGATGGGGAGAAGGGACAGTACACACATAAAATCTACCACCTAAAGAGGCAAGTCCCTGGAGTGGAGCCGCAAGGTCCTCTATGCACAGTGAAGGCCAAGCTTTAGAGCAACATGCATGCAGCAGTGATGGAGAGAACAGGACTGAGGCAGCGTCTTTGTGACAGACATCAACCAGACTGAGAAATGTAAATTATTTATAAATAGCAGCTTCACAAAGCAGACTTTTATGGCGTTGCTATCACCTTTTGGCTGAGTAACCTAAGGAGGTAGGACACATAAAACCTGGAGCAACGGAAACATGAGCTGGATCTTTAGCCTCCGTCTGGACGTGTTTGTTTGGATGGAAGGAAACAGACAGCGCTTGTTGCCAGCTGTTAAGGCAGACGGTAGGAACGTTTTGGCAGCAGTCTGAGGGGAGATGTTGGGTTGTTGATACTCTGCATGTCACGGTGAGCAGCCGTTTTACTGAACCGGCTTCACCTCGTCGTATGTACTCCTGCATTGTGTGCTCCACAAGAAAGGGCGCTTCCTGCAAAGTAGAGTCACGCTTTCATCCCTGGGATAGCACGAGGCTTCCCTCGTGTTGGTGCATGTGAAACCGCTCACAGGCTCCGTCCAGAAGAACTGGACGGAGTCATCGGGATGTCAGCCAGTGGTTTGTGGACTGATGTTTTGAAGCATCGAGTTCGGGAATTCACTGTCGTCTTGGATTACGGCCGTCGCCGTGTTGGTTTATTTTGCAGCCAGTGAACAGGAAGTGACCATATGTGGACTGAGGAGGAGCGACGTAGAGACGCCGTATACGTCTCTGGTAGAGACCTGTCAATCACTGTGTAGCCCCGCCCTAAAGCATCCCCTGCTTCATGGTCTGTTTGACTCTAAATGGGGTTTAATATCCCAGCTGCATACAGCAGTTCCACGTAGACGCACAAGGAGAACTGAAACATTCCTCTTATTTTACATTGTGTGACTGGTTCTTTGATGCTGCAGGAAAACAAAAAGGATAATTCATTACACGCAGAATCATACAATGTATGCTGGATTTGTACATGTGTAACCGGGTCTCTGGGTGTTTTATTTGAGGACCGTGGACTCTATTGTCTGACTTCCTTCTTCTCCCTCTGCAGTAAAGTCCCAGGTTATGTGAAGATGATCGCACCAGAGGGAGCGCTAGTGTTTCACGAAAAGGCTTGGAACGCCTACCCGTACTGTCGCACCAGTAAGTTCATGTTGTTTCACTGCAGAGACGCTCGCCGTAGCTTTAGTGCACCATGTCTGAGTGTCGTACATGTTCCCATATGGAGCTGAAACAGTTTGTCCACCTGTTTGTATCGTGATGCTCATGTTCTCTTCTCTTTTCCTCTCCCCTCTCCGTCCTCTGCAGTTGTGACGGTGAGTAGTCTGAAGTCTTTTATTTCTCACTTCGGTCCCAGTGAGATTCATCTGCATGTCTCTGGAGTGTTTGGTTGTTGGAGCTCGGTGACGTAGCGACGGCTCAGCTGTCGAGCGAACCACAAACACCATCAGTCAGTCTGAGCTTCTGTCTGTCATCCCTGTAACGGGTCGTTTAAAACCCTGGAGGTTTGTTCATCATTTCATTCAGGGAATAAAAGCTCTCCACGGTTTGCTAACGGCACAACGATCAACACACAATTTCTTCAAGGGACATGTTTGACTGTTTTCCGGAGCGGTGTAACTCCCACAGAGGAGGTCCTCTCTGTTCAGCAACACAGCTTGCTCTTTGCTCAGCAGTGCAGGTCAAAGCTTTACAGATTTAAATTCGTCCCCTGCCAGCAAAAATCCCCGATCAACAGAAGAAAACAAAATCTATTTTAATGGAATTACAGTGAATTTTTAAAAGTTGTCTTAAAATGGACTGCTATCATACAGCGTAGATCTGCACTATTGGAAAAAGAGTGTGCGTTAAAGGTCCAGACGTTCTGTTCTCAGTCCAAACCGTTCCGGCCTTATTCTACATGCTGGTTGAGTGTATCCTGTATGTGCAGCGTGCAGCCTGTATGTGCAGCCTGTATGTGCATCCTGTATGTGCAGCGTGCAGCCTGTATGTGCATCCTGTATGTGCAGCGTGCAGCCTGTATGTGCAGCCTGTATGTGCAGCGTGCATCCTGTATGTGCAGCGTGCAGCCTGTATGTGCAGCGTGCATCATGTATGTGCAGCGTGCATCATGTATGTGCAGCGTGCATCATGTATGTGCAGCGTGCATCATGTATGTGCAGCGTGCATCATGTATGTGCAGCGTGCATCATGTATGTGCAGCGTGCATCATGTATGTGCAGCGTGCATCATGTATGTGCAGCGTGCATCATGTATGTGCAGCGTGCATCATGTATGTGCAGCGTGCAGCCTGTATGTGCAGCGTGCAGCCTGTATGTGCAGCGTGCAGCCTGTATGTGCATCCTGTATGTGCAGCCTGTATGTGCAGCGCGCAGCAGACTGTCGCCCATGAGTGATGTCTGCGGAGCGTCTTCACAGCCTGTACCTCGCTGCTCATCTCCTGCGAGCTAACGACCGGCGCTGGGGTTAAGAATAGCGCTGAGCCGAGCGGCGTCGCTTGTGTCCTTTCAGTATCAACGTCTTGATTGGTTGATTGGATTTAGCCGAAGTACATCTGTCAGAATCCTCCATTCATGGTATGACTGAGCTGCTGCTGACGTCGTTCAGTGTGACGGTAGCGCCGCGTGCCATTCTTCTCTCCAGCGTGATGATATGTGTGTGTTCTCTCTCCTGCTTCTTCAGAACGAGTACATGAAGGACGACTTTATGATAATGATCGAGACGTGGCACAAACCCGACATGGGAACAATAGAGAATGTAAGTGTGGTTGGAGACGTTTGAGAAAAGAATTTAAAGAGAGAGAGAGAGAAGAACAGTCACATTTGAAGCAGCAGAAGCGGAGATATCCTGACTCTTAGACATACTGGGTCCTACGTTTCCCACAATGCAACACGAGAGCATCTTTCATTAGATAATCCCTGCCTGATAAACGGTGCACTCCTAGTTTATAATGCAGGCTCTCTGTTATAACTTTGAAGCTATAAAGATATAAATGAATCTCCCTGACTTCATAGAAATCTTCACCAAAGTGTGAAATAAGGAGAAAAAGTTCCAAAACGCCAGTTTTTAATATTTGAATCTCATTTGGTTTCCACTCAGCACAGATTTGAATACGTCCTCCTGGGACAAACAAAGTGTCCTTTACCTGCTTGTCCTTCTCCTCCGTGTCAGGTCCACGACCTGGACGAGCAGACATGGAGGACCGTGGAGGTGTCTCCCATCGACATCGCCAACCGAGATGAAGTCACCCACGGGGTGAGTTTGTCTTTAAACTCACATGTGATCAGACATGCAGGATGTCTCCACCCTGAGGAGGAGTTTGGTCACACAGGTTCATTACCCATCAGCCATAGAGCCTCACTGAACACTGAAATACTTTAAACTCTGCCCGGCAACTTCATGTGAAGATGAGGACTGGTGGTTGTTCAATACCTTTTAGATGAGCTTATGAAAGAAAGACAGAGAAAGAAAGAAAGACAGAAAGAAAGACAGACAGACAGACCTGTTGGTCAAAACCTCTCACGGTTTTACTCACATGTGTCTGCTACCTCCGGAGCTCACAGTCCTCCCAGAAAATACACTGCACTTGTGTTTTTGTATCGTTTGACACTGCGTTGTGCATCCCCGTGTAGCGGGCTGCACGGTGGTGTGGTAGTTAGCACTGTTGCCTCGCACCAAGAGGGACCCGGGTTCGATTCCCACTCTGTGTGGAGCTTTAGGTCAATGGATGATTCTAACATTGCCCGTGAATGCAATAGTCTGGCCTTCACCCTGCCATTGAAGGATTGGACCAGTGAATGTCTCCAATGCGTTGCAGTCCTCGTGTCCCAGCAGCTGCTTCATTACTCGCTGTCTGTGTATCAGCTCCAGGGCGCATTATCTATTCATTCATCTTTTTATGTGACATTATTATCTGTCTCTGTTCGACTTAGAGTTGTACAGTATTGTGGAAACGGAACCTCCGGTTCTAAAGAGTGAAGTCAAAGCTTCAAGTGTTAAAGCTGCATTCTCTCTAGTGGCCACCAGGGGGCGACTCCTCTGGTTGTATAGAAGTCTATGAGAAAATGACTTCTCTCTTGATTTATTCCCTCAGTAAACATGAGTTTATGGTTTCAAGTCTTCTTCAATACAGCATGATGTTCATTTGGTAACTTATATATTTAATGATGAAGCAACGTTTCAACATGGCCGTCTTCTTAAAAACATGATGAATGACACTTCCAGCTGTCACTCAGTAATACCTAAACCTGTGGTTTAACATCTTAAAGGAGGCTTTAAGCCGTTTTCATCCAGGTGGGTGTTTCCTCCCAGAGCGTCCAGTAATGACTCAAGTGGATCAGTGTTGAGGCCGAGGCTTAATCTGAAGGTCCATCTGCTCCCGGTGCTCCACGCTCGGTCCCAACAGGCCTGATGGATTAAACAGCACAGTGAGCCTTGAGCTCGGGGGGTTTGGGGTTAAATACAATCTTGTGGTCGCTGATTCTTCATTATTCCTGAACACAGACAGCCCTGTTTCCTGCTTTGTGAGGATTGTTTTTCAGATAATTCAATGTTTCTAAATGTATAGTAATGTTAAGAAGTAGGAGGATTTTCTCTGTGTGACTCTAAATGGACCATAATGTACTAAATGAACATCATGCTGTGTTGAAGAAGACTTGAAACTAGAGATTGAGACATAAACTCATGTTTACAATGTTTACTGAGGGAATAAATCAAGAGAGAAGTAGAGTCATTTTCTATAGACTTCTATACAACCAGAGGAGTCGCCCCCTGGTGGACACTAGAGAGAATGCAGCTTTAACACGTGAAGCTTTGACTTCACTCTTTAGAGCCGGAGGTTGTCGCCTGGCTTTAACAAACGAGAACAAACAAAGATGTCCACCAGACGTCCGCTCTTGACCCAGTGTGACTAGAAGCTCAGTGCAGAGTCATTGAAAGCAGCAGCAGCTAAACAGCTGACTCAGCTACAGTCTGTTTCTTGCCGGATCTTAAAGTTCTGTGTTTAATGTTGTTTCAGGACTACAAGCCAGAAGAAGACCCGGCTCTGTTCCACTCCGCCAAGAAGGACCGAGGACCTCTGGGCCCCGACTGGAAGGTAACCCGACGTAGAAGCGTGAAAGCAGAGCTGCACCAGCTGCTGGACGCCGTGTCCTCTGTCACATGATTAATGCTCTCGCCTCCCGTCCTCCACAGAACGAGCTGAAGACAGACTGTCCCTACATGTGTGCGTACAAACTGGTCACAGTCAAGTTCAGGTGGTGGGGCCTGCAGACCAAAGTGGAGAACTTCATCCACACGGTAAAGCCTCATCACTCTTCATGTCAGATCACTGGTGTTCATACTTATAACGCAGTATTTGTGTTGTTTATAATGACTCATCTGCACCAAACTAGCCTGCTGACCGGCTTAAAAATACAGGAGAACATGGCTTGAGCGTATTTCAGATGAAGTGAACAGTGTGTACTTTGCACTTCTTAGTTTGGACACTAGATGTTGCTGCCACCACGAACAGCTGTTTGACCTCCAGTCATTACGACGAGATGATGATTTAGGTAAACAAGACAGGAGATGGTGAGTGAGGGCCAGCAATGAGTTGTGTTTCACAGAAGCTGAGAGGAAGTGTGAAATAAGATGCCATGAACTCAGTTTGTTCACAGGCTGAAGGGCTTCCAGGTCTACAAACACTGATTCTCTTGCAGCGTAACTTCTCTCATTTATAAAACACTAAATGTTTGTGGAAATGCACACACGCCGAGAAATATTATCATTTCTCAAACCTTGCCTGCCTGTGTGGAATTTCCTCTTTATAAATCCCACCTCCCGCCCTCGACACGCCCACATTCAACCACAAACCGTCACGCAAAGCACCTCATGAGTGTTGATGCGTAGAAACAACCGTTACAAATGAGTGTTTATGAATTACTCTGATTTTCTGTGGCCATGAAGTGTTGTTTCTGTTCTGGCCACCAGAGGGCGACATGGCTTCCCTTAACGTTAAAGGGAGTAAAAGTAAAATGTACTAAAGCGTAGTTCAGCTCATTCCAACATGGACTGAAAGCAGGAAACACGTCTTGTTGTTGTTTGTGCAGAAGCATAATTATTCACTTCTCATTCCCTCCACAGCAAGAAAGGCGTATTTTCACCAACTTCCACCGCCAGCTGTTCTGCTGGATTGACCGATGGGTGGGTTTGAGCATGGAGGACATCAGGCGGATGGAGGAGGAGACCCAAAAAGAGCTCGAGGAGGTAAATACAGACCTACACTGGACCGGACCGTCTTCTTCCTGCTGTGGTGGTTGATGTTGAAGAAAGTATCTGAACAATACAGTTGATCTCTTTGCATGTTTCCAGATGTTGTAAAAGTCAAGGAGCTCTCTGTTGTGAGTGCTGAATGTTGTGTTTGGACCAGCCAGCCGGAGAGGAAACGACATGCTCCATGTAACCCTTTCCCTCCTGACTCCTGTGACTAGATGCGTCAGAAGGGAGATGTGCGAGGCACCTCTGCAACAGACGTGTAGCGGCCGGCGCTGTTGGTCAAACACACGAGAGGCAGGCTGAGTAAGTCTCCCCCCCGCAGGAGGGCTGGAGCTGCATGGATCCCTCTCCACCCTCTCCTAACTCCGCTGTCTTCACTTACTCACGCTTCCACTTCATGTGTTTGGTGCTTGACATGTTTCTCTTTCAGCGCTTTGTGTTGTTCCCGTTCTGACCCTCTTGTTTTCATCTCGTTCTCAACGTTCTGACTTCCGTTCATCGACTCACTTTTGTCTTTCTCACTCTGGTCCTAACGTTCTCTTCCAGCTCGATGCTCGTCTGCACTCCGTTTGTGTTGCTCTGTGTTTTGTGATCATGTGACTAACGTATATATGGATGTGTATGTATGTATGTATGTATATATGTATACATAGACATAAGTCACAATGGGATTTCAAAGCTTCATTGAAAAATATTTGAAGATGTAAAAACTAAAGATGGTCGGTGCAGCCCGAGAACAAAGACAGCAGCTGATTGCTCACAGATTTAAACATCTCTCTGTCTCTTCCTAACTCCCCCCCCCCCCCCCCCCCCCCCCCAGCTGCGTAATACAGGTCCGATTCGAGGCACCAGTGCTGCTCATGAGCAATGAGGCAAATCAACCAAACCCCGTCACGATGACGTCATCAGAGACGCGTCCACCACGATGAGGAGGAGGCCCGACGCTGCGTCTTCTCCTCCCGTCTCACATGATTCATTGGGGGGTTTGATGATGAAAGATTGGTTTGACAGTACTGTACAGATTCTACCCCGATCACAAGCCTCCTGTTCACTACAGACAACATGGTTTTGCATACATATTAAAAAAAAAGAAAAGAAAAAAGCCCCCTCTTTGCACAGAGCGTAAATGGGCTGATGTGTAATTGTTAGTTGATTGTTACGACGGGCTTTGTTTTTATTCAGGTGTGCACCGGGACTCAGAAAGTCAAGCCTTTTTAAATTCATTAGAATGATTTTAGCTTCCCACAACAATTGGTATCTGATGACTATACAGTAGTGTCTATATTCTGTCGCTAGACGTCCTCTCCTTGTCTCACTGTCCCCTCTGTCTGGCAGTTAGTTGGGAATTTTACATTTCTTTTTGTTGTTGTTTTTCCATTTTGAGGCTATGGTTCAAAGCAAAGTTAATGCTCATGCATGATGGGTAATTATCGACTATTGTCCCCCCGCCCCTCCCCCACACGTGCACACGTCTCCCCCATCATCCTCCTCCTCCGTCACAAGTGCATGTGGACAACAGCAACTCCTCGCTCAACTGTCATTGCATGTGTACAGTCGCTGCAGTGCAGCTTTCGCTCCAGTGGATCGTTAGTGTTGATTAGAGAGAGAGAGAGAGTGTGTGTGTGTACGATACACCGGTGTGTGTGTGTGCGTGCGTGTGCGTGTGTGTGCGCTTGTCTGTTATCAGCTGCCTTCGCTCTTACCGGACCGTCCCTCTCGAGGCTCCTCGTGGTCTCCGTCGCTGCATGTCAACAGGGCTTTAAACCAACAAAAGATTCTTTCTTTACATTTTTTTAACCATAAAGTCGGTGCATGAATCAAGGTAGCGTGTTTTTAAAACATAAATATATATCTTTATTAAACTACCGCTTCCTCTCTCAGCTGACGGGGCTGATGGGTCCAGGCAGATCTGTGGTGTTTGTTGAAGTTGTGTCGTTTTATATTTTCACCATTTAGTTGTTTTTTTAAAGCGCTTCATATTGACGGTCAGTCTGAACGGTTTCTAGTTCAACAGTTCAATCTCTTCTGCTTTAGGTTGATCTGAAAACATCTCTTCTTCTTCTTTTAATGCAGGATGGACTTCACTCACAACAGAGCTCCGTTAGCGTCTTTGTGTGGAGCGGAGTGCAGATCCTCTCTCGGTGAAATATGTGATGTGTTCTATGATCATGACGTAGCTTAGTGCGAGTGAGACTGTGTATCGATCAGGTGTGTGTGTGTGTGTTGGACCGGTTTTAAAAGAGTTATAAGTGTACTTTATAATGGTCCATTGTAGGAATGGACATCTTGTACATACAAACACTGACTTGAATGGATAATTCACAGCTTCTCAGCGGTGTCAGGTCTTTATCATTCAGTACTGCTAACTTCTTGAGGTTCTCGTGTTGCCCGAGCAAGAAGAAGTGTCCTCGCGTCCTCGTCCGCGCTCGTGAATGTACAGCCGGGAGACGCTCGTGTCGGCCTGAGCAGGATGTGTGCGACCTGCAGGAGACGCGTGACGCGTTTCACACCTGTACAAGCATGACCTGGAGCCGCTAGATCGGCACCACGCGAGCAGAGGGGTCCTAAAAAATACAAGTCCAGATCTGGATCTGCATGCTCAACAGCGTTTTATTTCATTTTATTATTTTCCTTTCTCTGTGTTTGATCAGGAGAAGCTCTCGAACTGCATCAGAGAAGAAGGGAAATCCTTTATTTTATTTTATTTTATTTTATTTAATAAAAAAGGGGGGGGGGAGCTAGGAGCTTAGGGAACAGATGGAGTCCAAAATACTGTTGTCTCTTTATTGTAATCATGAACACACACTTGCAAAATCTACTGTTTTTGTTCTTTTCTGTTTTCATTTTTGAAAAACACAGATTCACAACGTTCTATTTTCTCTGTTCTGATGAAGGCAACATTCAGGGGAAGTAGTAGTGAATGTAAAACAAGTAGTTCATGTTTGTTTTTGTTCTTCACGGCCTTCAGGCTGTGACAGAAGGTCTAGACAATGGAACATAACAGAATATCTAATAAATTTGATCAAATAAGAGAATCAATGTGATGTCTCCTGGTTTGTTTGTTTGCTTTTACTCTCTTCAACAGTGAACTTCGCTTTCTGAATTTACATTTTAATGTGAAAATTGAAACTTTTTTCCACGTTGTGATTGTTTTGGGATAAATTAAGACTATTCTAAAAAGGGGCAAAAGATGAGCAATTGCTTCCAGCAGAGAACCAGACGTCACGATCTTCAGACTGAACAGGTGGAAGATGAAGCTTCTGCTAGCTTCTCTGTAATCGGGCTGAGTGGTTGTTTATATTGCACATGAATGCATAAATGAATGAGCAAATGTCAGTAATCTGTTTAATATTCATTTCCTTGATCTAAAACATTCTTTATTTTATACAGTTCTGCAATGAACCGACTGTTAATATTTTGTTTTAATAGTTTAAAACTGCCAATACTCAAGTAAAGTACAAGTACTTCAAATTGTACAGTACTTGGAGTAAATGTACTCCAAGTTACATTCCATCACTGCAGTCTGGATTTCTAAATGTAGGAGGAAGGAGTGGTGGAAAGTAACAGTAAAGTACATATTCTAAAGTACAGTACTTAAATAACTTAGTACTTTGTAAGATTTACTCCACAACATTAATAACATATATGTACTTCATATATAATTAAATTTAAATTATCCCTAGCAAACCCTATCTGCAACAGAATGCATCACTAATCATAATAATATACATTATTACAAAATGTGAAATTAGTCATTTTACTACAGCTACTTTAAATACATATACTTAATAAAATAACATAATACTTTTGCACTTTTTGAATGCAGGGATTCGTTTTAAAAGAGTACACTACACTACTTCTACACTGTGGTATTCCTAGTAAAAAGTACTACCTGAGTACTTCTTTACCACAGACTGCAGCACACACACTCATGCATACATTTAATGTAAACCCTTTTCCCTCAGCGAGGCTACTCCGCAGTACGCATGCGTGAACATCCCCCCCCCCCCCCCCCCCTCAGCAGGTAAACTCCACCATGGCGGCGGCGCGAGGCCATGTGCAGGACCCCAACGACAGGAGACTCAGACCTATATACGGTGAGGACTCAATGGAGATTTTTACATGAATTTAAGAAACATCCTCGTGCTCTCTATACCGGTGCACGTGCGTTAAAGTGGAAGCTTGTTGGGAGTCGGAGAGGAGCACCGATGAGGCCCTACCAAACCACGGTCTCTGCTGCCTGCAGCGCCCAATGACAGAGCACCTTATCCGGTCTATAAGCCGGACTAGGACATGGGTGTCTGGATCAAAATTTAAAAACAAATTTATTGTTAAAGCAATGAATGAATCGGAAATGGCTGTCCTCCTGTTTGGCATCATTCTCAAAGTCGAACTCCTTTTTTTATTTTTTTGCTAACTGTCGCTATTTGACAGCTAGCTAGCATGCTAATCTGTCAGCTAGCTAGCATGCTAATCTGTTAGCTAGCCAGGCAGCCTACAGCATAGACTGGCTACAACTGTAGGGTATGTTTTAAAACTAGGAAGGTTGTTTATTAATGTGGTTTGTGTGCCTCTTGTTGACGAGTATTTCCGTTGTGGTTATAGCTGTCCGCGTCCAGTCTGAATCTGGAGCCGCTCTGTAGCTAGCTAAGTGTTAGCTCCCGGCTAGCATCTGGTTCATAATAGTGGAAGGACAATGCTTCAAGCTAACTCCAGCTAGCTAGCATGGAGCTGTCACAGCTCACGGACCTCTACTAAAGAGGGGCTGATGCATAATAACTCTCATTGACTGTGTGTGTTTTTATAAGTGGAAGAAGTATTCAGATCAGGTACTAATATCACACCACAAATACTTCACTACAAGTAAAAGTCCTGCCTTCAAAACCACAAGTAGCTATCAGCTAAATATATGAAAAGTAAAAGTACTTGTTGATCAACAATGTTCCCTGTCAGTATTTTACTATTGTATGTGATGATTCTGGATTATTATTATTCCTGCTGCATTAATGTGTATGTTGCATGTTAACTCCTTTATATCCTGTTGTCTAGTTTAATCTAGATCAATGCATCATATTCTATAAGATCATCATAAATTTGTAGCGTCTGTCCTGTGTGAACCACGTATATCTAAAAAGAACAAACAGCCTGTTTTCAGCTTTGTGATGATGCTTTTTAAAGAGTTTATTTAGCTGAAGAAGTAAACATTCAACATCAACACATAAAGGACCACTTCATCCTTCAGTTTATCACAACCATTCATCATCAACACATAAAGGAACACTTCACCCTTCAGTTCATCACAAACATTCATCAACACATAAAGGAACACTTCATCCTTCAGTTTATCACAAACATTCAACATCAACACAAAGGAACACTTCATCCTTCAGTTTATCACAAACATTCAACATCAACACATAAAGGAACACTTCATCCTTCAGTTTATCACAAACATTCATCATCAACACATAAAGGAACACTTCGTCCTTCAGTTTATCACAAACATTCATCATCAACACATAAAGAAACACTTCATCCTTCAGTTTATCACAAACATTCAACATCAACACATAAAGGAACACTTCATCCTTCAGTTTATCACAAACATTCATCATCAACACATAAAGAAACACTTCATCCTTCAGTTTATCACAAACATCATCAACACATAAAGAAACACTTCATCCTTCAGTTTACCACAAACATTCAACATCAACACATAAAGTAACACTTCATCCTTCAGTTAATCACAAACATTCATCATCAACACATAAAGAAACACTTCATCCTTCAGTTTGTCACAAACATTCATCAGCAACACATAAAGGAAACACTTCATCCTTCAGTTTATCACAAACATTCAACATCAACACATAAAGGAACTCTTCATCCTTCAGTTTATCACAAACATTCAACATCAACACATAAAGAAACACTTCATCCTTCAGTTCATCACAAACATTCAACATCTACACATAAAGAAACACTTCATCCTTCAGTTTATCACAAACATTCAACATCTACACATAAAGAAACACTTCATCCTTCAGTTTATCACAAACATTCAACATCAACACATAAAGGAACACTTCATCCTTCAGTTTATCACAAACATTCATCATCAACACATAAAGGAACACTTCATCCTTCAGTTTATCACAAACATTCAACATCAACTCATCTGGAGATGCGTGGTTTTCACTTGAAACTCTTCAGCTGCAGTGACTTTAAAATATAGTTTGTAGCTCATTAATACGTGAGCTAGTCTCTCTTGTCTTTCTCATCCATTGCTGGAGCTTCAGGGCTGCGTAGTTTAACTCATCAACGCCGGTTCTGAGCGATGCGTCCGTGTTCCTCACATTTCCGTCGGCCTTCGTTAACTCCTGGTTCTCCTGTGGTGCCGGTTTGAACAGAGAGAATAGACATGACATAACCACAGCCTGCTGCCTGCTGCACTTAATTTAGGCACCCAGCTGTCCTGAGGAGGCTGAACTGAGGTGTCCGTTTGTGTCCGTCTGCATGCTTTAACATTTACCAACTATTCAGAAAGAGTTATGGTGACAGTTAACAGCTGCTCATCAAGCAGCTGTATTGCAGTACATAGTGCATGATTTGCTCAGGAAGCATTCTCTGTGATTGTAAATTCCTCCCCCATCTATTTATTTATTTTATTATTTTTGTCTCTACCGAGGATGTATGTGTTTATGCTGGGACATGATTCTAAGAAAAATCTTTATTGTTTAATTTATTCGACCATATAAGTACGTATATCTACATTGTAATACACGCAGTATTATTGTATGTACTAATGTACTAACTTGTATGTAGGATGAATTCAAGTCTGAACATTCACCATCATTCATGTGATCGTGCCGTCCTCTTCTGTTTCAGATTATCTTGATAATGGCAACAATAAAATGGCGATACAGCAGGCCGACAAGCTGCTGAAGAAACACAAGGACCTGCACTGTGCCAAGGTGGGTGACTCAGGAAGTGTTGAGTTGTGTTTGTTTTCTGCTGATGGCAGACGTCTGGATGGATCCAAGAAAACACAGATTCCCTTTTGGAACCTGTGCACATAAAACAGTTACAGTTTAAAGATCATTTTAGGAATGAAGAGATGAAGCTTCTTCTGTTTTGTCTTCCTATGACGCCCCGAGTACGATGGTTTCCACTGACTGTATGACTCTTTAGAACATGAAAACCATCTAAGGGTGACTGTTGGTCAGAATATATACTCTGTAATAATGTGGGTTCATGCATATGGAACTGGTGAGTTAGCAAACTCCAGTTATTTTAAATTTGGGACCAAACCCTGAACTCAGATAAACCTGCACAAGAGCACGAAGTTTGTCTAAATGTCCCCAAATATAGACTTTCTCCTAAAATACATCACGTCCATCACACAGTTACAACCAGTTACCTTCAGTCAAAGTGTTGCTCTGGGTTCAGCAACACACACACAAAGTGATCGACACTTCTATATTGTGCTGTTGTTTCCTGATCAGGTCCTGAAGGCGATCGGCCTTCAGAGGACGGGGAAGCAGGATGAAGCCTTCACTTTGGCCCAGGAAGTGGCCACTCTAGAGCCCACCGACGACAACTCGCTACAGGCTCTGACTATTCTGTACAGGGAGATGCACCGCCGTGAGTACACGCGCACACACACACACACACACACACACACACACAGGTACTAATGGTCTGGTGGCCGCATGCTGAATATGGTGCCGCTTGTTCACAGCGGAGTTGGTCACCAAGCTGTACGAGGCGGCGGTGAAGAAGGTTCCTCTGAGCGAGGAGTACCACTCTCACCTCTTCATGGCGTACGCTCGCGTCGGCGAGTACAAGAAGATGCAGCAGGTGAGGAACGCTCACGTCCGCGCTCTGCAGATGTAACCTGCAGGCACACGTGACTAACAGCTGTGGCTTTTGTGCTCTGTTGGTAATTTCTTTTTAAAATGGACATGTAATCAGAATAATGAAGAGGATGTTGATGGCTGCATCTTGGCACTTTACAGGCGGGAATGGCCTTGTATAAAATCGTCCCCAAGAATCCATATTACTTCTGGTCTGTCATGAGTCTGGTGATGCAGGTATGGGCGCACTGGTTTACGTCCACGTTCCCTGAATATTGTCATTATTCTGGAAAACAAAACGCCTTGTGTTTGCTGTGCAGGCCATCTCAGCACAAGATGAAAAACTGGCCCAGACCATGTTCCTGCCTCTGGCTGAGCGCATGGTGGAGAAAATGGTGAAGGAGGAGAAGATTGAGGCAGAAGCAGAGGTGAGTAACGGGACCTGAAGGATTTTTATTTGAGTTTGAAAGAAAAGTTCACCCAAAAGCTGTTTCACCCTCTAAACCCCGAGACGTTTCGGAGTGTTTAGTTGCTAATTTTACAGGAAACTTCTTATATTTGGGCTAATTCAAATAATTGTTCCAGAGTTGTTGATGCTGTTTCCAGATGTTTCTGTCTTCTTTGTATGTGCCTGTAGGTGCAGCTGTATTATATGATCCTGGAGCGCTTGGGAAAGTGTGTGGAGGCTCTCGATGTGATCAGAGGTCCACTCGGGGGTATGTGTTTCTGTGTTTCTGTGTTTCTGTGTTTCTGTGTTTCTGTGTTTCTGTGGTTCTGTGTTTCTGTGGTTCTGTGGTTCTGTGTTTCTGTGGTTCTGTGGTTCTGTACTTTAAAGATCATCATCTATGAAGATCTAAGTTACTACAAGGAACTTTGAACTGGTTGTGAAACAGTCTCAAGTTAATCCTGATGCCTCTTCATGACCTACATACACGAAAGAGACCAGAAGCGACACATTGGATACTTCTATTTAGTTATTTTTAATGCTAGTCAGCGGGTACGATTCCCCGCGTCAAACGATATCCGGCTCACCGGCGTGTTGCTGGACCCGCTGGAGGGAAGGGAGGCACGGGAGAACCAGAACCAGCACTGAGAGGGGCAGACTGACCTGCTGCAGTAAGATGAGAGGTTTTCTAAACTAGGGAGTCTGGTGCTCAGAGACACTACCACTTCAGTCCACAGGGGGCGACAAAACCAACGTAAAGTGAAAGTTGCTCGTAGTAACTTTAATCAGCATCTATTTAAATGTGCTGGTGTTAGCCAGCCGGCAGGTTTTCAGCCGCTGTTCTTTTGGTGAGACGTCTTAACATCAAAGAAGTGAAATTAGAAGAAGAGCATTAGAAAGATAGGACGCAGAGCAGCAGAAGTGAAACACTGATGCACTCTGACAATGACATCCACTGTTCAGGGTTTGTTGTGAAGCAGACGGAAGAGATGATGAACTCTGTTAATAACCACATTTTGCAGAAAGTCATATAAATACAATATCAACCAACAATCTGATAAAAGATCTACATTTATCTGCATCCTCCCTCAGAGAAGCTGACCAGCGAGCTGCAGAGCAGAGAGTCGAAGTGCATGAAGCTCTACCGGAGACTACAACGCTGGCCGGAGTGCAACTCGCTGGCCCACAAGCTGCTGCTCAAGAAGTGAGGACAGAGCTTCATTTAACAATGAGTCTCTGTGAGAGAAGACGTACAGATGAGACAAACCTGTGTTTCTCTTTCCAGTCCTGACGACTGGCAGTTCTACCCCTCCTACTTTGACTCGCTCTTCCACCTCATCGATCAGTCGTGGAGTCCTCCTGAAGAAGGAGAACAGTGAGTACAAACGTGTTTTAATCTTCTGTAGTTCTGGTCAGAAGACCTCTGACCAACGCGTGCACTGAGCAGGAGAATGAAGCGGTTTAACCGTCCAGATTATAACTCCCTCAGGTATTAAAGCCTGGTGACGGTAGAAGACAAACAGCTCTTATTCATGAATACAAACCTTTTCATTCTCTGAATTCACCATAAATGTGAAGCTGTGTGCTGACAAGAACCTGTCGATACAACACTAGAGGTTAGGGTGATATATATGACGATACTATTAGCAAGGCGATATATTTTGAGTATTAAGAAAGTTCATTTTTCGTCCAATCAGAACAGTCGGATCTGCGTTCACGTTCATCACACGGCAATCATTTCAAATCTTTGTACCGCTGCTGTGCTGCTGTTTACCTTTAAACTTGAGAGGACTTTTACCGTGTGTGCGTGTGCGTGTGTGTGTGTGTGCGTGTGCGTGTGCGTGTGTGTGTGTGTAGCTGCTCGGAGGGTTCGGTTCACCACACGGTGGCCGAGGTGGTGAGCTTCGTGGAGGAGAGGGTTTCGGGGGAGGACGGCAGAGACTCGCGCTCGCTCAGAGGACCGTATCTAGCTCGGCTCGAGTTAATGCACAGACTGAGAGAACGGGGCTGTCCTGAAGAGGAACTGTTAGGTAACAACCACACGGACTAACAAACCGTTGCTTTTTGCCCCTTTCTTGAGTCCCCCCCCTATATTTACCTGGTGCTTTAGCCTTTTTGTATGTGGCTTCAAACAGGTGAGCCTTTAGAGCTAATGGTGCAGTTCTTTGGGAAGTTTGGAGACAAACCCTGCTGCATCACCGACCTAAAACTACACCTCCACCTGCTCGCTCCCGAGCAGCCCGTGCAGGTGAGTCTCCGCAGCATTGCTGGAATGTGAAGCGGCGGGTCGGGCTGTGAGGTTGACGTCCTCCCGTCTTTGTTTCCATGTGTTCAGTTCATCAACCGGGTGAGTGAAGCGGTGCCTCTGGGGGAGCAGGGAGAGGACGGCTTCGCTTTCCCAGAGGACACCAAAGCGCTGCAGAGGCATCTGTGCATGAGTCAGCTGAGTCGAGCCCTCGGGCTGCATCACGCTCTGGAGCCCGACGGGAAGCTGCGGCTCATCGCCGAGCTCAAAGCTCACTATCGTCACGGACTCAAGTTTGGTAAGAGCGTCTCCTTTTTGTTCCCTCTTAAACCTGTCTGGGGATGATCGGATCGTTCACGGAGCAAAGAAGGCGTGAAATCACGACGACAAAGTGTAAATGTCGCCGCTGTTCATCGCTGCATTGCTTCCGCTCCTTTGTTTCACCGTCACGCCGGTGAATCAGTGACGGTGTTTTTCTGTCTTTATTCGTCGTCGTTTGCACTTCACACTAACAACAGGAAGCGCCGCAGTCGTTGTGTTGCTCTTCAGGATTCACTGGATGTTAGACAGGAAGTACCCAGAGGCACCGAGGAGGAGAACATGCTGGCAATTTGCTGAGTTCATTTCCTGCTTTAACGTGTTTCTCTTTTTCTTGTCTCGCTGTTTTTTAAGACGCTTGGTCGTCTCCTTTACACTCTTAAAGGTCCACCAGAGGGGCGTTCGCTGACCTGTTTTATATCAGACAACTGAACGTTGACGTCTCTTCAGCTCACGTTGAACACAAACCTGATTTCAGACTTGCAGACGAGGGAACAGGAAGTGTAAAATGCTGAGTCATTCGGTTCTTCAGGACTCATTCTTGCAGCGCTCTATAAAACATAGAATACGTTCCCCTCCTTGTTCTTGTATCGACACTACAGGCAATCATTGTTCACTAATTAATGCAGCACACAAGTTGCTGCAGCTTCAGAGCCTGTGTGTGAATGTAATATAAAAACACAAGGTGCTTGAGCTGATCCTCCCAGCAACCAAATAAGCCAAATGTTTCTTCGTGTTGCACGAGCTTGTGTCTGTAGCGACTCATTTGCATATGGAAAGTATCGTACACAGCATCAGCACTTTATTTCGATTTTGAACCTCATTCAAAACAGTCTTAAGCGTCTCACGGGGCGGCTGTGTGTTGGTTTCAAACTTTGCGCCGGGTGTTTCGGCGGTGGTACTTCCGGTAACGTTACCTTTTCATGAATGTACAGTCACTTTCACATCTTCTGACAGGCAACGTTCATGGAACAGTTTGATGTTGAGGGATAATTAAACACGGACGCTCAACGTTTGGTCTGAAACCAGTTTTTATTTGTGACGCTGCTGCCGTGGCTTTCGCTGACTCGTGATATCTGTGTTGAACAGGGACGAACGCTCTGAAGACGGAGCTGCAGTTCTCTGACATGTACTGTCTCATGGCAGCGCACGTTTACATCGACCTGTGGAAGGAGACGGGTGAGTGTCTCCTCTTCTTCCTGGTGCTTTCCTCCTCCGGCCTCTCTAAACGTCTTCTTGTTGTTGCTGCTGCAGAGGATGAGGACATGGTGTGGCAGTGTCTGGGCGTCCTCCAGGAGGGTCTGTCTCTCAGTCCCTCCAACGCCCAGTTCAAGCTGCTGCTGCTGCTGGTCTACTGTCACCTGGGAGCCTTTGAGCCCGTGGTGGACCTCTACTCCAGTCTGGATGCCAAGCATGTGCAGCACGACACCATCGGGTCAGTGCAAACACACGCCGGCGTTTATCAAGCGTCTCAGAATACCACCGGTCTAGTGAGGCTTCCCACGCTGACTCCCATTCGTATTTGTAGACGTGTGTGAATGCATATAATGTAGGATCTCCTCGTGATGTTTCCCCATAAACGTGTCTGCAGCTCTGAACCCCAAAACCCAGCGGCAGGATCGAAAAGCATGTTTTCTTTACACAATCTCCAAAAGGACCCCGTTTATCACAGCCAGAAGCTGTAAACGCCAACATTATCGTCAGAGGTTCATCTTTCCGACGGTCTTCGAACACATCGTGTGTGACCAACGCTTCCGTCAGAAAAAGCAGCTGAAACTGAGCTGAAAGTTGTGCTATTTCATCACATTTTATTCTAGATTATAAATCTCTCCTCTAATAACTTTAACCAGATTGTGTAGAAACATGACATTGTGAGCTCCTCAGTGAAACGATGAAGTCACGATCCTTCTGAGACGTTTGATGAAGATGAGCACAGACGAGTGTTTACTGTTAACATCAACAGAGTTCTGAAAATGTTTTCTTTCTGAATCGTAGCTTCCTGTTGACGCGTTACGCTGAGTCACTGGGTCAGTTCGCTGCAGCCTCCCAGTCCTGTAACTTCTCCCTCAGGTTCTTCCACTCCAACCAGAAGGATGTGAGTCTTCCTCGTCTTCATTCTACTCAACGGTGAACTTTTTACACTAAACCTTAATGTGTCTCATCGTCCCTCCTTCCCGCCCACCAGACCTCAGAGTACATCATCCAGGCGTACAAGTACGGCGCGTTTGAGAAAATCCCAGAGTTCATAGCTCTCAGGAACAGGTTGAACCAATCGCTGCACTTTGCCCAAGTGCGCACCGAGCGCATGCTGCTGGACCTGTTCCTGGAGGCCGACATGTGAGGACGTACTCAACATTCAGCACTCGGTTGACGCGTCTTCTGCCTCCTTCATTCACACGTTGTCTTTCTTTTGCCTCCTCAGTGTGTTGAGTCTGGAGGAGAGTGTGAAGGCCATGTCTCTGTCTCCGGAGGAGGACGACATCCCGTGGGACACCATGAGGGACAACAGAGACCTCACCGTGTTCACCAGCTGGAACCCGAAGGAGAGGTTCGTCCTGGTGTCATGAGGCTTCTCCAGAAAGGAGACTTGGTGCCGGGCGGTAATTCAATATTATTTCATTTGAATCCGGTTTTCCTCCCTGAACGAACCCGTGTCCTCCCCACAGGGAGCTGACTGAGGAGCAGCGGCGGCGCTCTCTGGAGGAGGAGTCCGTCTGGCTGAGGTTACGCTCCCTAACGCTTCGCCTCCTCGCCTCCTTGTCCTCGCCGGGTCACACGCCGACGCAGCAGAACTCGGGGACGGCCAACGAGAACGGAGTCGGAGACGAGCCGTCGATCCTCGGCAGCCTACTCGCTCAGCTCCACCGCACTCTGCAGACGGCCGCTCAGATAGCAGAGAGACGCACGCAGGTACGTTGAACCAGCAGGACGTGTGTTCACACTGAGCCGAGTCACTGAAACACACACCAATGCTCAATGACATCAAGAGGAGACAGAAAGGAGTTGGGATTTGTCCAATTTTCAGAATGAGGACAGAAATCTTTGCCAGATCTTATAAACCGTATTTGTGAAGGATGAAGCAGACCAGCTGCTCACTGACTGGAGTGTTTGTGTTGCGCTGCAGTATCCCTTCCTGGGCCCCCCCTCCACCCGCCTGCTCTCCGCTCTGTCCAGCGGCAGCTGTCAGTGCCAGGCTGCTGCCCTGCAGCTGTCCGTCCACCTCCAGGAGCTGGAGACCGCCGGACTCGGTGAGGAGACGTCGGTGACGTGAAGCACGTGGACGCTCGCCTCGTGCTCCTCCGCTCACCGCTGCGTTCTTTCTCTTCCTCTCTTAGACGAGTCGTCGGAGCTTCAGACGCAGATCTGCAACGCTTTCAAATCGTTGGTAGTTCAGCTTCAAGGTGAGACGTCTCTGCACACACACTGCAGAGGTTTACTCTGCGTCTGTTACGCTTCATGCTTCGTCTCTTTCTCTGCACAGAAATACTGAATAAAGGAAAAGGAGATCTATTGGAAATGAAAGACAGCAAATTAAAAAGCTGGCCCTCCTTATTAGAAAACCTAATCTTCTTTGTTGAGGTGAGAAGTGACTTTCCGACCGACTGTAGACTGTAGCTGTGATGTGTTGGAGTAACACGACGTTATTGTGCACAGACGGTGTGCATCGTCTTGTGGATGGCTAGTCACTGTGCCAAGATCCTCCGACCGCTGAAGA
Source organism: Melanostigma gelatinosum (assembly GCF_949748355.1). Taxonomy (NCBI): domain Eukaryota; kingdom Metazoa; phylum Chordata; class Actinopteri; order Perciformes; family Zoarcidae; genus Melanostigma; species Melanostigma gelatinosum. The sequence continues at coordinate 1,735,629 of NC_136651.1, read as the reverse complement.
CGAGTCTACAGAAGAAGAAGAAGAAGAAAAAGGATACAAACACAGCTCTGGTACGCGCATGCTTCTGTTAATACCACAGTGTTCTAGAGTTCACTGGGCTGATGGTTCGTGTCTCCTGCAGCCGGCGGTGGTGTGCGGCTTCCAGGAGCTGACGAGGAGCTTGCAGGACCTGCTTACGCAGGCGTTGGAGTATATAAAGGGGCAAGAGATCGGCATCACGGCCCTGAAGCTGGCCGGGTTAAGCTTGGAAGGACAAACACAGGTGAGTGTGCCGACCAGACGGCAACCTCTTGATAAGTGAAGCCTCTGAAAGCTGCATTCTCTCTAGTGGCCACCAGGGGGCGACTCCTCTGGTTGTATAGAAGTCTATAGAAAATGACTCTACTTCTCTCTTGATTTATTCCCTCAGTAAACATTGTAAACATGAGTTTATGTCTCAATCTCTAGTTTCAAGTCTTCTTCAATACAGCATGATGTTCATTTAGTACATTATGGTCCATTTAGAGTCACACAGACCATAAAGCAGGGGATGCTTTAGGGCGGGGCTTACTGTGATTGACAGGTCTCTACCAGAGACGTATACGGTGTCTCTACGTCACTCCTCAGTCCTAATACGGTCACTTCCTGTTCACTGGTTTTTTATTTGTTCCAAAAAGTCATGACATTTTTTATCTGAATGTTTTCTCTTTTATTTCGTTTTATTCTCGTTTCAAATGTTTCTCGTAGATTTCATTGAATAGTTCGGTTTATGTATTCGAGCCAAAACAATTATTTTACATCATTTTAGTCAATCTTATGTCTCATAAGATTTAATCTGACGGAAAACAGTTAAATGATGAAATGAAATGCAGCTTTGTAGGTACGGACATTTAACTCAAAATAAATATGTAAAACAATAACTGAACTATTCGTTTGCTCTTCAAAGATTAACTTCCTCATATTTCATTTGTCTTTTGAAGCACGATGTGTTTACTAGCTGCAGTTCTTTGAACAACCTTGTGTTGCGTTGTACAATTACAATAAATTAAATTAGTCACTTTATAATTGAATGTATGCTGCAGACGGACGATGAATTTTGTGAAGAAATGATCACGGATGACTATTTAATCTTCATAATAAATCTAGCAGAAAGTAGCGTCCGTGGTGAGCAGTGATTGAGGAACACGTGTGTTTGAGTTCATGACATGTGGTTCTCTTAAACATGGCTTTGATGGGAGGAACATGTTGTATTTCATGTTTTCTTCTCCGTGTTTCAGGACGAGGAGTCGTTTACGAAGGCTGCTATGGACAAAGTGCAGAGCAGTTACCTGCGCTCACTACAGGAGGCGGGAGATCTGCTGAAGAAGAGAGCAGAAACTATAAAGAGCCTCAAGATCTGAACACCATCCCACCGCCCAAATCACCATGACTCTACCCCCCCCCCCCCCCCCCCCAGCCCACTACGAGTCCTACAACCCAAAAACACAGTCTTCACTCAACCTCCTTCCTGTCCTGCATATTTCTCAACTCAGCGTTTGTGAGCTCTCAATCTGGATTTTTATTTTGGTCGTCTTCCACCTCAACACACACCTCAACACACACACGCACACCTCAACACACACACATCAGGAACGTCTGCAGCTCTTCTAGCACACAAGCTTGCAAGTAAACTCGTGAATTTCTACAGCGGTTCTCGTGAAAATGAGGAATAAAGACGTGCTCTTTTTTAAATACAGAAACAGAGCAAAATGAGGAAATATGAATAAGCAGTTTTAGAAGTAATCTAATAAATTATTGTACATAGTAAAGAGCAACTACCACAACTTAAATAAGAATATAAGACACAATAAACCAATGTTCTGTTGGTTTGTCCGCTAAGGTTTTCCTTTTTATTCCTTTGTTTAGTTTTTCTCTTGTGAGAACAATCAAAGTAACACGCACCTACACACACACACACACACACACACACTGGGACTGTTAACACTATGGAGGAAAGTTATCTCAATGCGCTGCTTTTCCAGATGTTTCTGTCCGTCGAGAGCAGCAGGCACAACTCATGGACGCCTGCAGACTGAAGTTTCCCGTTCAACAATTCTTTTGTTTTCGTTGCTTTGTGTATCTCGTGTGTCTCTTTTAAAGTGGAACCACGTCTGTAGTTGCAGTATTATAAAGAGCAGTAGTGGGAGGAGTTAAAGGAGGTTTTTAAAGCCGTTCTTGTTTCTTTTCTTTCTTTTTATACCAGTAGACGTGCTGGTAAACACGTCGGCCGTGGAGTCAGGTCATTTAAGCACAACACACAAAGTTATGATTATTTAAGAGAACGTGTGATTATCTCGAGATTAATCTTCACCCTGTTTGTTCCTGAACTCGAGTCCCCGATCTGTTACTGCAGTCATTGAAAGACTGGAGCAGAATGCATCTTCATGCAAAGATAAATGATGACATGTTACAAATACACGTGCAGACATTAATATAATCAGCTAGAATGCATGTGTTGGCACAGTCTGTGTTCTAGTTCGGTCCAGACAACGTAGGAGAAGATTTTGGACTTTTGACACAAACTACGGAAGCCCTGAGAGACAAGTGGGGAAGAGAAATGCTGGTGGTTCGTTGTCTGATGAACCACCAGATGACTTAAAGTGACAATCCTTCATATTTCAGTCCCGGTTGATTTACAATTTCGTGATATATTTCAGAAATGTGTGTTTTCAACAGAGAGCACTTTTCAGGAATCTTCCCACAGACAACCAGTTTAATATACAATATATGAATATTGCCATACTGTAATTAGTAGACCAGATGGTCAATCACTGGTGTTACCTGCTTCAGAGATATTGATTCTTAATTAAAATCTTACAGAACGCAACTTTAAGAAAAGGTCAAAAATAGATTTTTCCAGGATAATTAAAGTGTTTGTTGTTGTAGTACTCATTTCAGCCACAGGAGTGCGCTGTGAGTCGTATTTAGAACGGGATCGGTAGTGGTGCGCTCCAGCCCCCTGTGGCCAGAATGAGTATTACAACAACAAACACTTTAAAAATGTTTTTAACCTGCCAAAAGTTATTTAGCCTGTTTCAACAGATGACCTACAACCTGTGGGCTTCCGTACCGAGCGTTCTAATCAGGATGAGATGCCGCTCTGTAGAATGTTATATTCTGGGATATCCTCTTAAAACAGCTCAAACCCAGTCGTGTGTTTCACAGACAAACGTTGGACCTAATTGTAAATATGAAGTCGAGGCAGCACAACCGTTTTTAACAATCAGCAGCAGTAGATCCAAAAAGATTTTCCCCGTGTTCGTTTTATTTTTTCCCGTTTTGTCTCATGAACCAAAAACTGCTTCATCAGCTTCAGCATCTAGTCACAAACATGTTCTATTATTATTCATAACCAATGAGAGATAAAGACTGACGTCGTTTACAGAGATCACACAGGAGCGCTGATGGACGGCAGTTTATTTTATTTTCCTATTTTATGAATAATTAGGCAGAGCAGCGTGAACATGCGAGTAGACGGTGAATCATCTTCCTTCCTGTTGGTCTTCTATCACATCTGTAATAAATGCCTTTTTTCTTTGGACACTCGAGCCGTCTGTCTGCAGAGAAGATGTTGTGAACTCGCCACATGTTCAGGGGTCAGGATGATGGCTGTCATCTCTCACCACCCTCTTTTGTTAGAAAATGGAAAACAGAAACACTGGAATGGCAAAGCGTTTTTTAAATAAATAAATAAAAAAGTAAATGTGAGAATTTGGTTGTGAAATGTTTTCACCTCTTTATTTATTTTTATTTATTTATTTAAATGTTTTAGAGCTGCAATGCACAGACAGAAAATGAACCAGAAGCTGTGTTTAGATCATTTATTAATTGTTTTTGTCATTTTTCAGTTACTTGTAGCTGCTGAAATGTTAAGATCTGTTCAGCTGTTAGAGGCACAACAACTATTTAAAGAAGTCACCGTTGCAATATTCTTGGGCAATTTTAAATATGAAACAGTTGATTAAGACAATTAACAGTAAATTAATGCTCAGAGCTTAGTAATGTGAGGAATACAACACAGTTTGACTGACAGCAGATTAATATAAAGGCAAAGAAAAGCTGCAATAATTATTAATTAATAATAATTATACAATGAGAATTTTGTTAGAATTTCAAAAATAAACAAAATCGATCTATCCATCCATCCATCATAAATCTATTATCTATATATTTTGGGTGCAGTACACAGTTACATCCTGTAGGTGGCAGTGACGCACCTTGGGTTAACATATTGCTGATTCACTCAGTAACGTTACACGAAGAAGAGCGGCATGCTAGAAGCAGCTGTGAATACACAGACATGAAGCTAGCTAAGTGTTGGCCAGCTGCAGTGTATTAGCTATTAAAACAACATAATTAATGTTTGTGTTGATAGTCGGTAAACAAAACCAGTATGACTAACATGCTGGTGTCACTGGAATAGCAAACGTTTCGCTTTTACTGCCTTTTTTAGCCGTTAGCTAATTAGCTCGCTTTAGCCAGCTAGCTGTCACCGGGTTGTTTTGTTCTGTGTAAAAGTGGCCGTTTCCTTTTTTAACACATGAGTGTGTCTATGGTTGTTATCCGTCTGGAACTAGCCGACCAGTCTCCTTCTCCACAAGGTTTCCAGTACTCTGCTGGTGAGTTTACGTTTCTCAGAGTCACTGTTGTATTGCTGAGTTAGCCGTGAAGCTAACAAGCAGGACAAGGAAAGAGATCCTATCGATCTAACTGTTAGCTAGTTGATAGATTATGTACTTTTTACTGTACTACACCTCAGTGGTACATATTGTACATGAATATTGTAAACTGAAGGATGAAGTGTTCCTTTATGTGTAACAGGCTGTTTGTTATTTTTAGAGATACGTGGTTCTCACAGGACAGAGACAAATATATGATCTTATAGAATATGATGCATTGATGCAGATTAAACTAGACAACAGGATATAAGGGAGTTAACATGCAACATACACATTAATGCAGCAGCAATATTAATCCAGAAACACCGACAGGGAACGTTGTACTGGACTATGAATACTTTTACTTGAAGTACATTCTGGTGATGGATAGTCGGGGGTCCAGTTTGTCCATTCGAGCTCACAGAAACTCGTTTCCTCTCCAGTTGAAGGCATGTCGGAGAAGGAGCTGCAGGAGAAAGCTCTCGGTGTCGCCAAACACACTCTGAGTGGAAAGACGGATCTGGAACGAGCCGCTGTGCTGCACCAACACATTGGCAGCAGAGCCATGGGGGACATGGTCATAGAAACCTTCGAGCCCAGCCCAGGTACGCACGTGCAGACTGCGTTGAAGCTGCGTTATACATGATCAGATTTGTCTGCTTTAAACTGGCTCTTAAAGGATGAGGCTGGAAGTATTTCTGCTGCTGCCTCTCCTTAAATCAGATAATAATTCATTTCTTTGCACTGCAACTTTGATTATTTTCTTTCATTCTATTTCAGCTTCTTTTCATTTTCTATTCTCTTGGCTCTTAAATTTTGAATACGCCTTCAATAGGAACCAATGTGCTTGTATCTGAGAACCTCAGACAGGAAGTCAGACAGACGGTCTAACAATGTTTGTTTACATATATCTAAATGTTTGCAAATTAGATAAAGGAGGAGGTGAAGGTGAAGCTGGTTCATCAGAGCAGGACGGAGAACCTCCGGCTGAAGCAGACGTTCTGGAGGGAACCGAAGCGCCACCGGACGACAGCGAGGCGACCGGCGCGGCACCCGAGTCGCCCTCCAAGCAGCTGCCGGACCAGATCTCCTTCTTCAGCGGGAACCCGTCCGTGGAGATCGTCCACGGCATCATGCACCTCTACAAGACCAAGTGAGTCACACACTCCTCTCTACAAGACGTCACCGTCTGCTTCATTCTGGGTGTTTTTTGTTTGTGTTGCAGCAAAATGACGTCGCTGACGGAGGACGTGAGGCGCAGCGCGATGGTGTGCATCCTGACCGTCCCCGCCACCATGACCAGCCACGACCTCATGAAGCTGCTGGCGCCTTTTAACGACGTCATGGAGCACATGAAGATCATCCGGGACTCTACCCCGAACCAGTACATGGTTCTGATCAAGTTCTGTACGCAGGTGAGGGACCAGCACGGTCAGGGTTACTGCTTCTTATGATGAAGCTTTATGGAAGGAAGTTTACAGCATCAGTTAAAATCTTTCCTTTTAGCTGAAGAGACGTTTTTTTAGGAGGTTCCTGTCTGTTTTAACACCATCTGTCTGCTCATATCTTCACCTTAAGATCAGTTCAGCTTTGACGTTTCAGTGAAATCTGTTGTGTTCTGAAAGGACGTTGAGGGAAACTGGACTGCCTAGTTCTGTGTTTGATAACATTAAGTGACATTCATGGTTTATTTTCTCACTCTTTGTGATGTATGTAGAGGTTTATATCTCTATGTCTGACAGCTTCTTTATTTCTTCTTCCTATTTTGTTTCTTCAGGCCGACGCAGACAGTTTCTACACGGCGTGTAACGGCCGCCAGTTCAACTCCATCGAGGACGCCGTGTGTCAAATGGTTTATGTGGAGCGGGCAGAGGTCATAAAGTCTGAAGAGGTAAAGATAGATTCTCACATTTATTCCTAAAGTTTAACGATGTACTAGAGCTGGTACAGTCGGTCATTAAACAAAATAAGTGGTCCATTTAGAGTCAAACAGACCATAAAGCAGGGGATGCTTTAGGGCGGGGCTACACGGTGATTGACAGGTCTCTAGCAGAGACTTATACGGCGTCTCTACGTCACTCCTCCTCGGTCTAGATATGGTCACTTCCTGTTTACTGGTTGAAAAAAAAAAAACAAGATGGAGACGACCAAAACGCTGAACTGGAGGCTTCAAAACATCACTCCATAAACCAGCGGATTAAAGAGGATTTATAGCATGGAATTAGTAAAAATCCATTTAATCCTAAATAGCACATCGTTTCCTTTCTCTTATCTCCTCCCCCCCCCCCCCCCCCTCAGGGAGCCAGTCTGCCGGTGATGGAGCTGACCGAGCTGCCGAAGTGCACCGTGTGTCTGGAGAGAATGGACGAGTCGGTCAACGGCGTCCTCACCACTCTCTGCAACCACAGCTTCCACAGCCAGTGTCTCCAGCGCTGGGACGACGCCACGTGAGTTGTGTAGACACACACACACACACACACACACACACACACACACAACCGCAGAGATCAGCTGACTTTTCTACCAGAGATGACTCTAAAAAGTGTCTTTGTTTGCATTTAACAGATTATTCATACAAAATGTAAATCAACTCAGAAGTGATGCTGTATGATTGTAGATTAAACTACTCGGCAGCATATAAAGTCATTCAAAAACATTCGTGATTCATACATTATTCTATCAATGATTATCATCCAGTAATATAAGATGTATGAACCGTTCTGCAGCATGAGCACCTTTACTCTCACCTGGTCGGTTCGCCAGGCTTCATGTCATGTGACATCGTTGTTTTTGTATTCTTCTGTTTCAAAAAGCCACACACACACACACGTGTGCGTGTTCCAATAGATGAATATGTTGTGTGTGTTTCAGGTGTCCTGTGTGTCGATACTGTCAAACACCAGAACCAGTGGAAGAGAACAAGTGCTTTGAGTGTGGCGTGCAGGAGGTAACGTGATCTTTTAAATCACTCTAACTTCAGATCATGTTCTGTTATTTTAAATCATGTTCTCACCCCCTCGCTGCTCTTCTCTCTCCGCCCGTAGAACCTGTGGATTTGTTTGATCTGCGGTCACATCGGTTGCGGTCGCTACGTCAGCCGGCATGCCTACAAACACTTTGAGGAAACGCAGCACACGTACGCCATGCAGCTCACCAACCACCGCGTGTGGGACTACGCCGGAGGTACCGACTCTCTGCTCGTGTGTGTGTGTGTGTGTGTGTCTTCACTCATCCATTGGATCAAGGATTCATGGCTTTCAAAGCTGCAGTTCTGTCCACTCGGGGGCAGCAGATAACTTGAGAGACGTCACTTTATAAAGGTGTTCTGGGTAATATTTAGTCTTCTTTACCTGGTGTCTTTGTAGATAACAGCTTCAGTGTCTGACATCAAGGTAAAGAGGTGAAAACCTTCTGAATACAACGTTCACTTAAAGTGATCGAGATTCTTTTCGGAGTCTTAAATACGTCCACAGCAGAACATCTACTGTCGTAGAACACTGACTGTGGAGAAGAACCTCCATCACTACTGTCCCTTTAAATAAACGGTGGTTTAAGTGTTTGTTCGTGACTCCCGGTGCTTCCAGATAACTACGTCCATCGTCTGGTGGCCAGTAAGACTGATGGGAAGATGGTGCAGTACGAGTGTGAGGGAGACACCTGCCACGCCGAGAAAATAGACGCGCTTCAGCTCGAGGTAAGTGTTTCCTTTTGTGACGCTTTGTTTTTGCTGAATCGGCACACAGCTGACTTGACTCCTCATCCATGTCTGCAGTACTCGTACCTGCTGACGAGTCAGCTGGACTCTCAGAGGATCTACTGGGAGAACAAGATCGTGCACCTGGAGAAGGAGACGGCCGAGGAGGTACCGAGTGCACACGGCGCGTCCTGTGAAGTCTCTGAGTTTGGTTTCTGTTCATCTGATCGCTCTCACGTCTCTTCAAGATCAACAACATGAAAGTTAAATTCAAGGAGACTCTGGAGCGCTGCGACAACCTGGAGAGACGGTTTGGAGAAATGGGCAAAGAGAAGCAGGGCATCGAGAAAAAGTAGGTGAAGAGCGACTCAAGTGGCGTCTGTCCTGTTTGTTTCTGGAGGTTTTCCCGTTATTTTAATATGAATACTTCCCATGAATATGACACTTTGATCCGAGGTAGGAAAACACTCGGCTGAACTGTAAAACATTGAAACATTTGAAACGACTACGTGAGAGAAGCTGCTCCATCCAGTCAGACTTTAACATTTGAATGAAAGCGGTGAAGCTCTTTGGAGACGCAGTCTTGAATGATGTCGCGTGTTTAAGATGAACAGAAGCAGCTCAAAGTGTTTCACAGAAACAAGTTACACGTTTAACTGTAGAGTGAAGTCAAATGATACCCAACATGTTTCTGTGCACTCGATATTCTTACTCACAGGTGCAAACACGAACCTTTTACTCTGGAATCGTAACTGGTTTTGGTGAAAGATTCTCTGGAATGAATGTGATCTCAACGGCCAGAATTCAACCCTGTGACACTCTCGCTTTCTTTAATCGTCTCAATGAATCATGGGTACAAGTGGGATTAAAGGTTTTAGGTATAAATAAATATTAGATGTAGATTTGATCGTATCGGTGTTTCTGTGCAACAATGGAGCTTCGTCTTCACCAGCAGAAAGTAAAACATGTCACAACAGGAACGAACGGGTTTAGTTAGCGACATTAATCAAGTGTTTCATTTGGTATTTTCTGCACGCTGACTCATCATTAAAATGATCTGTTTTTTCTTGTTATGGCACCTCACAACGCCTGCTGGTAAAATGTTTTATTCAGGGAAACTACAGGAAGAGCTCCAAAAATACAGGTCTGCCTAACGACTTTGTGCCAACATACAGCTGATTGTGCTGATGGTGTGTTTTTGTGCTGATGGTGTGTTTTTGTGCTGATGGTGTGTTTTTTGTGCTGATGGTGTGTTTTTTGTGCTGATTGTGGGTTTCTTTTGTGCTCAGGTGCACTCAGCTGCACACTCGAGTGGTGAAGCTGAGCCAGGAGCTGAAGGAGGAGCAGGAGATGAACCGCTGTCTGAGAGCCAATCAGATGCAGCTGCAGTCCCAGCTGGTAGAGGAGGAACGCAAAGGAAAGGAGAGCGGTGAGTGGAGGAGGGAGGAGGAGGGAGGATGCTGGTATAAACTCATGAATGATGGTGGGAGATTGTCAAACGACGGTGACATCAGTGTAGAACTTTCTTATTTTCTTTTACAGAAATGAATCTCACATTTATTATCACGTAATAACATCAGGCCGAGGTAAAGGAAGCTCATTTAATCCGGTTAGTTTGATCCGATGCAGATCCATTAAAACGAGACGTGTCTCCACATTAGCTCGCCTGTTGCTGCCCGTTTATTTCACCATAGCCAGCGTTCATGTGGCCGCTCGGCCGGTAGACATTCAGAATACTTCGCTCCGGAAACATTCTGACATTCAGCCTCAGCCTGAGGGCGACCACACTGTCAGCAGAGAGGCTGAACGTTGAGACGGACCTGTATTATTCCTTCAGCCTTCTGCCCCGAGGACGAGCACGGCCCAAACAAAAGATCACATCAGCTCTGTGTGTGTGTGTGTGTGTGTGTGTGTGTGTGTGTGTGTGTGTGTGTGTGTGTGTGTGTGTGTGTGTGTGTGTGTGTGTGTGTGTGTGTGTGTGTGTGTGTGTGTGTGTGTGTGTGTGTGTGTGTGTGTGTGTGTGTGTGTGTGTGTGTGTGTGTTGTGCTTTTCGGTTCCCTCTGTTCTGATTCTGTAGTCGCAGTAAAGGCTTGTTGTGGTTCCACTGGTTCTCTCTCTGGGTTGAGTTGTGTAAATAAATCCAGTGTGTTTGTTCTGTAACCATCACGTTAAGATGAAGCAAAGATGAGCTTCTGATTGAGTTCAGCAGGTCTGTCACCTCAGTTAGACTGTTGGAGAGTTTAAAAAGGTCAACGTTTGTGTTTTATTTCTTCATGAACATACCAGGGACGGGTTCCATGTCAATGTGCCAGTTAGCGTCAGAGCGTCTGTGGTCAGGTGGACTTCAAAGAAAGCTTTTTACGTTACGCTTTAAGAAGTGACAGCAGTGGAGTTAATTAGTGACGATTATCTTGACGAACTGAACATGTAAATATAAACCATTGTTTGGCACAGAGATTCTTTTCTGTAATGATCTAATGAAAGAAAAGACAGACTTCAGCTCCTTGTGTTTCTGGTCTTCTCTCTGCTGTTTGTTCACTGACGAACGCGACACAAACGCCAACATGAGTTATTTGTGAGCTCTCTGAGTTTCACCATCTGAGGTTGAGCTGGTTACATCCTGTGCTGCTGCGCTAACCAGCTAAACCTCAACAACGGTTCAACAACGGGCCACTTATAGCTCACTGGACATCAGCAGGAGAGTGTTCACAAGGTTCAGACTTGTTGAATTATTCCATATTTAAGATAAGATGCAACTCTATTAATCCCGCAGTAAGTTCTTGTACCAGAGTTTGAGCAAAAGAGTGTGTGTGTGTGTGTGTGTGTGTACATACAATTATTAAGTGTAAAATAAGTAATTCAGACACAAAATCGAATAGAAAAGCAACAAGAGTAAATTAATGAAATAACTGCAGTTTCTAATAATAGAGAATAGAGAAGTAATAAGAGTGATATTTAAAAGTAATAAAAAGTCATACTGCACATAGTATAGTGACAATAATGTTTGTTATAATAATACTTGTGTGTTAAGAGGTGACGTGTGATTTATAGCAGCTTCAGCTCGTCTAAAATAAATATTTATAGTGTTTCTTTTGTTTTCTAAGATCTCTATGAATTTGTCTTCTTGTTTAGATTTTTTCCATCTTTGAGCAACTTTTCTGTGTCGCAAAACATCAACGGAACTAAAGAATTCTGAATATTCAGGACGTTGTATCCACTTAAAGGGACAGTACACCCTAAAATCAACATCCATATTCATCCTCTTACCTGTGGTGATGTTTATTCGTTTTTGATGACCGAGTTAAAATCTGTATAGATGTCTGTCTTCTCTCCAATATAACGGAACGAGATACAACTACAAAACTCAATAAATCCTTTCCAGTCATCTTTACTGACTGGAGCCTCAACGCATCATGATGCAAGTCAGTGGCTCCAGTGCTGCTAATGCTAACTAGCTCTCCTCCGGTCAATTCAAACACGCAACGTAACATTATCAGTGATCAACAAATAGAAAACATTTCAGCCGATGTCCTGATCGCATTTAAGAGGAAGAATGTATTGTTTTGTTGTTATGGTGAACTGTCCCTTTAAGAGGGGATGCTACGTCAAAGTTATGTTCGATGTCCCTAAATGGCCGAACGGTAATTGTAGGTTTAATAAGTCTTCCTCTAAAGAAGAAGACTTGCTCTGGGAGTTTAGTACAACTTCGTTAAAGTTCACGGTCCGGTGTCTTTAAGGTGCGTTTCCCATGTTCCCCTGCAGGGGAGCATAAGGACGGGGCGATATCGGAGCTGCAGGAGCAGCTGAGGGACGTCATGTTCTACCTGGAGGCTCAGCAGCAGATCGAACACCTTCCTCCGGAGGCTCGCAGCGAGATCCAGGAGGGACAGATCAACATCGGGGCCAGCCCGTCGGACGCCGCCGGAGGAGCAGGAGGCCCCTCCTCCGGCAGAGGGAGGCGGGGCCGAGGCAGGAAGAGGAAGTAAAACACTGACTTAAAATAACCTGCGAGAAACTATCGGACACGTGTCTCAAATGCCTCAACTTCTCGAAGAAGAGACTAAATATTTAGCTGCACAGTTTCCCAACTTAACTTGATGTCGCTGAAGGAAAGTGGATCATGCTGGAGCATCTTCACAGACAAACACAAAGAATAGAAATCGCTAAAACAGGCAGAATTATGTTCATTTCCCAGTTTAACGGCCGGTTCAAAATGTAAAGATTTGTTTCTTTTACATGTGAGGAACAGACTGTTTGCTTAAATCCTTTCAGGACTTTAGTGTTGATTCTTCAGTACAACGCGGGAATGTTTTACCTTGTTTCCAACATTACTCCTCGATAGTTCCCACTGAGCAGTACTCGGGTTTCAGGAAGATAACCAGCCGATCGTTGATGGAGCTCATGGGTTCTGACCTGAAGCTGTGAGAGATGTGAGCGTGTCCATCTGTCCCGTATACAAAGAGCTCCGATCACACAACGTACTGTGGACACATTGACCTATGACACCTTAAAGGTACGGCGACATGTTGGCGTGTAGAGGAAGCAACAGGCGGTTTGTTACTTAGTGAAACGTTTTAACCTGCAGAATGTTCACGTGAGCGCTTTAGATCGACCCGAAAGGCCTTAACTCAGACAGACGTCTTTGTGTTTTTGTTTAACAATTGGCTCATAAAGTCATTTAGACTCGACCGGTAGACAAACAAGACGCTTTCTGAGAAATGGATGCTTTCGGAAGCAGAAGGTACGGAAGCCCTGAGGGGAAAATGAGAAGAAAATGATCTGATTTTAATAGTTTTCTCGTCTGTTTATGACTTAAAAAACTGGTTAAAAAATGTTCCTGGAATTATTTTCTAAGTTCTTTAATGTTTTCTCTTTCTGTAAAACGGGTGAGAAAGGTGTTTGTTGTTGTAATTCTCATTTTAGCCACAAGTTCACCGCTTCCCGTGTTTATGTTTTTTCCCAGTTGAATTTTTATTTCTCCATGAGCTCTAAACACAAAGTACAACTCATGTTTGTCAGCACGTTTTGTAACATGAATGTCACGTCTTTGCACTTTGGTCTCTCGGGGTGAAATAACAAACGGGAACTGTTTCAAATCATTTCATCGTGAATGATGTTAAATCACCCTGGAGAACCTTTCCCTTTCTCACACGGGGGAAAAGTATATATTTAATTATCTTATTAAATCACCCTGGATAAACTTTCACTTGTTTTCAAAAACAATTATCTTAAACATAACTTCTTTTTTTTCCCCCCGTTTCACAAACACAAAGACAAAAAAGAATGAAGAACTTAGAAAGATTATCTTGGAAATGTTTTCCACCTGTTCTGCAGTCGTAAACAAAGGAGAGAACTGTTTGAATCCCTCAAACGGTGTAAAGTGATCCACACGCTGGTCAGACTAAAGTTAAGAGACACAAACACCTTTTTAATGTCGCTAATAAAAAAAAATCTCATTAAAAAAAGTGCAGTTTTTTTCGTTGTTGGTCGTCTGATTGGCTGCTACTGCAGAAGCAAACTGCCACGTCTGTCACGTATGACTAATCCCTCCTCTCCCTCCTCTTCCTCCTCCCAACGTTAACAGTTTACTTACGGCAGCTTGTTGAGCGTAAACTGTGTACGGCGGCTCAGAGGATGATGAATGCTTCCTGTTCCTCTGGAGTCTGATGGCTTCCTCTTCACACTCGTCTTCATCTCCTCTAGTGGTCAGACGGTTTCTATGAACGTGACTCTCTTGACCTGTTTGGGTCGATGTGTTGCACAGCGTGACTTTTATTTTCACACATTTAGTTGTAGGGAAATGATGCAAATGTTTGCCACACCTCTTTGCATTTCCATTTATATCCCGAGTAGAGTTTTAAAGTCCACGCCCACAAACCGCTGCAGCTAGCTCTCACTGTTCATTTTCAATTCATTGTCTTTTTAAACAACGTCACAAAATGAACCAGTCTGACACTATTTAAATGGACTTCCTGTCCAAAAACCCAAATATATTCGCTTTCCTGTCCTATTGGCAGAAGCAGCGGATGTTTGACTTGTTTGTAAGATAAAGATCATCAAAGTAGTTGCAGCTCTAAATGCGTCCCCTAAAACCTCTGATCATTTAGCAAAACAAACCTCGTCCACTCAATCCTGTCACATTTGACTCTTGATGTCATCAAACCTAAAGGGCCAGTGTGTAATATTTCGGGGTATTTATTGGCAGAAATGGAGTACAGTATATTCATAACTATGTTACTAACACCTGAACGTCGTCTGACAGAGAACATGTCATGGAGGCCAAAAACTGATCTGAGCATGAAGAAACATGTCTGCAGAATGAAAAGTAAAAACATGCAGCAGAGTCTTCATCATCACTGGTTTATGAACATGTACGAAGCGTCAACCTGCAAACCGTGACTGTGCGTACCGCTGGAGTCATAGAAGTTCACGTTTCCTGCATCAATAAGA
>NC_136651.1:1685809-1713309 GCF_949748355.1 Melanostigma gelatinosum | reverse complement strand
TTTAAAACATTAATGCAGTTTTTATCGGGACTATTTCTTCAATGACAAAAAACAGCTGAAGTGAAAACTGTTGACGGTGAAGTCTGTTGACTATCTTGCGATGGCGTTGTTGTTCGTGCCGTCGGTTGGTCGAGACTGAGATATCTCTGCAACTATTGGATGGATTGGCATGAAAGTTTTGTACAGACATTCATGTTCCCCAGAGGATGAATCACAATGACTTTGGTGATCATCTGACTTTTAATCTAGCGCCACCGTGAGGTTGACATTTGTGGTTTTGAGTGAAATGTTTCCGCAACAATAAGATGGATTGCTATGAAATATCAAGGTCCTCAGAGGTTGAATCCTTTTGATTTCATTGACCCTCTGACCTTTCATTTAGTCCTAGAAAACAAGTTAACATATTTTGTTTTTGAGTGAATCATCTCAGTAACTGTTGAATGGATTGGCATGAAAGTTTTGTACAGATATTCATGTTCCCCAGAGGATGAATCCTAATGACTTTGGTGATCATCTGACTTTTAATCTAGCGCAACCGTGAGGTTAACATTTGTGGTTTTGAGTGAAATGTCTCAGCAACAATAAGATGGATTGCTATGAAATATCGTACAATTATTCAAGGTCCTCAGAGGATGAATCCTTATGATTGAAACCTTTTTATTTAGTCCTACAAACAAGTTAACATATTTTATTTTTGAGTGAATAATCTCTGCAACTATTGGATGGATTGGCATGAAAGTTTGTACAGATATTCATGTTCCCCTCAGGATGAATTGTAATAGCTTTGTAGATCTCTTAACTTTTCATCTAGCGCCATCAATGTGCACAATACTTTGGTTTACGACCAAATACCTGCAAAATTAACGACATTCCATTCAGTCTCGGTTGTACTTTGTGTTCAGTGCTAATTAGCCGATGCTAGCTTGCTAACATGCCAAAGTAAGATGTTAAACATGGGAAATAGCATGCTGAGCTGAGGTCAGCTAACTTAAGACTAAGTACAGACTCACAAATCTACAAGCTTTAGGTTTCGGCAGAAATCTCAGAGATGGATATTTAAAATCCTGAGACAAAACTGTCGACGGCGAGACACCACTAGTTAATAGAGAATATATAAATATATATATATATATATATA
This sequence comes from Melanostigma gelatinosum, assembly GCF_949748355.1. Taxonomy (NCBI): domain Eukaryota; kingdom Metazoa; phylum Chordata; class Actinopteri; order Perciformes; family Zoarcidae; genus Melanostigma; species Melanostigma gelatinosum. The sequence continues at coordinate 1,712,171 of NC_136651.1, read as the reverse complement.
TATATATATATATATATATTTATGATTTGTGCAAACTGACCCTTTAAACCAGGGGTCTCAAACTCCCGGCCCGCGGTCCGAATCCGGCCCGCTACGTCATTTTATGTGGCCCGCGAATCCGCCAGCAAAAAAAAAAAAAAGTTAAAACTTTTTTTTTCTTTTTTTTTAAAAGTTAGACTTTATAATAAAAATATCCCCACAGTCGAAATTATGAGATAGAAAGTCGAAGTTATGAGATAGAAAGTCATAATTCTAGATTGAAAGTCAAAATTCTGAGATTGAAAGTCAAAAGTATGAGATACTTAAACAGTTAGAAGCAGCTCTTTGGCTGGTTACTGTACATTTAACATGGAAATGTATTGAGTACATTGAAGACTACTTTAAACTGTGAATGCAGAGAGTTATTTAACAATATGTTACGAGTGGTGACATTTACAACCGGCCCTTTGTGGGCGACCGTGATGTAAATCCAATATTCATTCAGGTAATGAGGGCAAGTTCAGATATCTGTAATGAATTACTTACACACGTTTCAGGACAATTAGAAGCTGTTTTATGGTCAGAAATGTCAAATGTGATGCAGAATGACTCGTATTAATGCAAGTGCAACAGAATCTGAGCTATTTCTAAAGAATCTACAATGTGGATTTACTTAAATGTAACAGTAAGCTTATTTATTAAATAGTTCTGCATGGATATACGACACATTACGTTATATTTTATTGAGATTTAATGAGTCATGAATATGTTAATGTTCTGTATTCAGGTATCTTCCAGTTCTAATATTGCTGATATAAACTTTAATGTGAAGTGAGTGCCTTGAAATTAAAGACACCATTTAAACACGGCTGTGAGATGTTTCCATTCAAAGCACGAGGAGCTTTTTTATTTGACAAAACAAAAAAAGGAAATCTTGAAGGAAAAGTTTGACATTTTGGGAGATATGCTTAATTGTTGTTTTCCCCGAGAGTTGGATGAGAAGATCCCCAATACTCACGTCTGTATGGTAAATATCAAGCTAAAGCCAGTAGCCGGTTAGCTTAGCATAGCATAAAGACTGAAAACAGCTAGCCTGTCTAAAACCACAACGTGCTATTTTTACACATCAGTTCGTGTTCAGATTCAACAAACATGACTAAGTGGGTTTTGTAACTTTGGACAGACAGGCTAGCTGTTTACCCCTTCTTCCAGTCTTTATGCTAAGCTAACCAGCTAGGCTGTAGCTTTATATTTAGCGTACAGACATGAGAGTGGTATTGATTTTCTCATCACTCTTTCGCGATTAAGTGTATTTTCTCAAACTATTACTCGTACTCAGTCTCCGGTTACCAGCTTTTTAACTTTAACTTTCTCTCAGTCTTTTTCTGCAGATGACCACGACAACTGAGCAAAGAAGGACATGAGATGTGGTTAAAGCTCCAGAAAAGGCGAGTAAGTGGAGAAAGAAATATACACGTCAAATAATTAGGGCTGTACCGAAGAGTTAAGAGCTTTATTTATAACGGTCTAAATCAACGTTTGAATGCTGCACAGTGGCAGATAAAGATCAGGCCACACGAATATCTTCGTAGTATTCTTTGGGTAGAATCAGATTCCAGTGGTGGCCGCGAAGGATTTTTATGTTGCAAACAAAAAATCAGCACCAGATACCAGTCAAATGCTAAAATATGAAAGTGGCTGCTAGAAAAAAGCAAATGTATTGTGTGACTGGTAGATGTTCACAAAATGTTTTTATCTAACGGAGTATCCTGCTTCAATCCATATCTGTGGGCGTTTAGCCTTTTAAAAACTAAAATGTAAACACAAAACTGAGTTATATTTATTCAAGAAAGTTGATTTAATAAAAACAGACCAACTCCAATAAGCCAATAAATAACTATTATTCATTCAAACTGATGATTTAGTGAATTTTTTGGCTTTTCAAATGTAAAACACCTTGTGATGTGGATGAGGAAAAAGAGACAACTCGTATGAGACAAGATTTTTAATTATTTTTTTATTATTTGAATTCCTTTCGATGACACTGGAAACAAAACGAGGTACCGTGTCTAAGTGACAAAGAAAGATGAGCCGGAGACTCATGTCACAATTAGATGGAGAGAAAAACACAAAAATATCAGAAACAAAGAGGAGTCATGTGGGAGACAGCGAGCCGCTTCCATAGTCCTATGAAAGCGCTTCGATGGAGGTCAAACTGTTGTATGTACAGATGTGAGGTTGTTTTTATTGAGAAGAGAGAACGACAGCAACGAGAGGAAACGGCAAACATCTCCATCCTCACGTCCTTTGTGACGATAGATGAAAACAATAGTGTAGAAATGCAAACTAACTACATGAGAAGATTCCACGACATTGATCTCACCTACCGGTGAAGACAAAGGATCACAGAGAGCAGCATCTGAGCAGACCTTCATCCACCAACTCAGCCTCAATATCTCAGTCATGTGTTTGTGAAATGTGTGAACATTTAAACGGATGAAATAGTAACAAGTGCTCCAAACGTAACGGACACTCTGCACCTTTTGATATTCTGTGTAACCAGCAAGGAAGCGTTGAGCTCCACCTTTCCTTTCTTTCTTACATGCTTTTATTTCAGGAAGGCAGGACGCGACCGAAGAACAGAAGCTACACATCAAGGAAGATGCTCATGAAGTGTGTGTGGGGGGGGGGGGGGTTGATGTGGTTCGGGGGTCTCTTTTCTTCTTCCTCTTCTTTGTTCTCCCCGTTACGCCTCCAGCTCGAAGCCCATCCCCACCTTGTGACCGCCGGCGTTGAAGTTCTTCCCGTCGATCAGAGCTGAGAGAGTAACCTTCACGCCTGCAGAGACACGACGTCACTGTGAGACCTTTATGTTCCAACAACTTCATTCAACATCTGTTTGACATGAACTTCAACAAATGTACCGAAGGGACGACACCACCTGCAGTTATTTACTAAATTCAGATTCATTTCATTCATTCATCACATTTCTGTGATATCTGTTTTGTTCGTGAAAGTTAAGACTTTTTAAATGAAATGTTTAAACCGTTGAAGAGCCGCAGATGAAGCAGGAGCATCTTGAACCTTTTTCTCTCCTCACTGTTAGAACCTCTGCCTTCTCTTCTAATCGGTTGCTGTTTTCCCATCAGAGGGAGGAAACGCGTTCAGACGTGTTGTGATACTACGGTTTGGCTCGGGTTCCGTCTTTTCCGGTCCGGTCGGGTTTCGAGCTGAAACCGGTTTGATTTTCAGAACCGGCTGAACCGGAATTTGTCATTTTGAATAAGAAACGCTACCTGTGCCGACGGCGTCAAACCCAACTTATATTGCATTAGTAATAAGAGTTATGACAACGTGATGGACATGTCAACCAATCACAGCAGACGTAGCGAGTTCATTTCTGAAATCATTCATAACCTCTAACTCGTTCTCTTTTGGGAGAAGAGGAGGAGAGAGGAGGAGAGAAGAGACGGGGGGAGGAGGGGAGGAGGGGAGAGGAGGAGAGGCTGAAACATGTAAATAATTTAATATTCATAACACGTAGAGCCTCCATGTTTTACCCCAAACATTGTAACACTTGTGGACATTTACCCAAATGTTGGATATATAGATTCAAGTGTTTTCCAATTTTTGTAAAATAAAATATGATGGAAATTCGACTGGAATTCTTTCCTTCTTTCATGATTTTATATCATAATAACTGTTATTCTGCACTGAAGACGTGTTGTAGTTCTCTCTACTTCCAGTCATGATGGTTCTGTTTCTATAGAGCTGCAGGACTTTTATTTTGTAGTCAAAATTAAGACCACAGACGAAGCAAAACAAACGGCTCAAAAGTGCTGAAGCTTTGTAAAGAGGTGTCCAGAGGACGTGTCATCTGTGAACCTTCGAGGAGTCCTCGCAGTAACAGGAGACGCCTACCTGGCCGGAGGCTCTGAGTGTAACCCACTCCGATCAGACTGGCGTTGTTGACTTTGGCCTGCGGGGGTTAAAACGTGATGAGACGTTAAAACAAGATGGCAGAATAGTTTGAGAGGATTTGCCTTCACAGAGGAGCAGCAGCACTCACAGACAGAGAGGCGTCTTTGTCCAGCTTGTATTTGGCGGCGATGCCGAAGCGAGTGTTGTTGCTGCCGGCGGTCCAAGCTAGAGTCACCGCCGTCTCCAGCTCCTCGTTCACCTTCTGGTAGATGGAGCCGCCGAACTCGGTCCCGTCGTTACTGAGGCGGGAAAGATTCAGAGAACGCTCGTCACCCATTGGTTTATAGACTGATGCTATGAAGCCAGAGTTCGCCGTTTTGGCCGTCGCCATCTTGGCTTTTTGCAGCCAGCGAACAGGAAGTGACCATATCTGGACTGCTGAGGAGTGACGTAGAGACGCCGTGCACGTCTCTGGTAGAGACCTGTCAATCAGCGTGTAGCCCCGCCCTAAAGCATCCCCTGCTTTATGGTCTGTGTGACTCTAAATGGACCATAATGTACTAAATGAACATCATGCTGTATTGAAGAAGACTTGAAACTAGAGATTGAGACATAAACTCATGTTTACAATGTTTACTGAGGTAATAAATCAAGAGAGAAGTAGAGTCATTTTCTATAGACTTCTATACAACCAGAGGAGTCGCCCCCTGGTGGACACTAGAGAGAATGCAGCTTTAAGACGTGAAGCTTTGGCTTCACTCGACAGAACCGGAGGTTTTCCGTCTGGTCTGAAGCTTGATGTTCGACTGATCTTCTTACAGGAAGTTGTTTCAGAGTCTATGTTCTCTTCTTCTGGACTGTAATTGGTGAGTACTCACACGTTGGTGTGCAGCTGGAAGTCTCCGGCTTTGTACCCGAGGGCGAAGTTGTTCTGGGCCAGTTTGGACTTGGCCGTGTCGAAGGCCATCTGGTAGCCGGCAATCCAGCCCTCGTAGCCCAACACGGCGGCGCCGTGGATGATGGGACCCTCGAAGTCCACGTCGCAGCCCAGGTTCACGAAGTCACGCTTGTAGGCCGTCTTCAGCTTTCCACTCTTCTTACTGACCATATGGATTCATAGGCTTAAAGGTTAGGTCATCGCTTAATGTTCACTGTTGCTTAAGGTCTGACCCACAGTTCTGATCGCACGAGTTCAAATATCAAAGATTCGTACAAACAAACGTCGTCTCACCCTGTGTTTGGTACGAAAGACGTCTCCAGAGCAACCTTCAGTCCTTGAGTCAGCTGCAGGTAAAGTAAAGTGTTAAACCTCCGTATTAAACGTGTGTGTGTGTGTGTGTGAGAGAGACGACGGACCTGGTCCTCCACCGTGACCTCGGTGGCCAGCGTGTTGTCCGTGTTCCACTTCTGGTTGAAGCTCAGGCCGAGCTCCTTCATCTTGTATTTGGTCTCCAGGCTTCCGGCGGCCTTCCCCGTGTCCGTGTTGCTGGATCCAGATGTGTTGAACTCCTGTCGGGAGGACGGTTATGAGTACAAAGACGTCGATGAGACCGAGGTCAGATTATCATCTGGAGGGCTGCACCAAGTAGTCTGTATGTTTCTAACGTAACTAAATATTCAGCTTCAATCTGTATCTGTTGGCGTTTCACTGCAGTCATAAAACTAATATCTTCATTAAAGAAAGTTGATTTGATAAAATCTAAAGACTTGTTTAATCTGAAGAATCACTATTCACAACCTCAATATCAGACTCTCCCGCTTAATGCACTAACATGTTGAATTCATAGAACCACAATAACAAACAACACTTTATCTTTTAGGGTGAGACTTTTGGTACGGCCCGAGTTATCATGACATATAAAAAGCATTATGAGCGAAACACAGAGAGACGTCAACAACAGAACACGACAGACAGAATGTGAAATCATTATTAAACTGTAAATAAAACACATCAGACGACTGAACATGAATCCATGCGGGACACCAGGAACATATGATGGACAGAAGACTGATGAATGTTGATATTATGATGTAAATTATGAGTAAACATTCACGTTTTTATTATTTCTATTCATTTAAACGTCTGTAAGAGCCGCAGAGTTAAAAAACTGCTTTTAGTGAGTTGACATAAATGCAACTGAATTAAATGAGCAGATATTGTCATATCAACGTTGTAACATCACAAAATATTACATCGTCCAAATAATCAATTAATATAATTCAGAGATGAAAGTTGTGATTTAAGCCTCGAGTTCAGCGATGATGGAAGATGTCGCCCCAAAACTAAAAGGCTTAAAAAGTGGAGGAAACGTTCGACTGATATTTGAAAAGTTCGATGTGATGACAGAACATGGGAAGCACAAACACAGATATTCATGCTGTGTGAATGATCACAAAGACAAACGATGGCGGTGGTTATTGTTGTTATGATTAATAAACAGCAGCTCTGACACCGTCTTACCATCTACATTAGAGTCCGGTGCAGAAGAGCAGCAGCATGGAGACAGAGCAGCGGTTAGGAGACTCACAGGCCACAAACACACAAACGGGGTTCAATCACAGTCGTGTTTCTTTAAGACGGAGAACAATTTCAGCAGATCTGCATCAGCGACACCATCACGCTGCGGGTTACAGCAGGAGCTCAGGTCGAAGCCGAGGGTCATTTTAGGGGACGCAGGACAAGGGAAGGCAGAAAGCATCGAGAGAGAAATGACAAAAGCTTCCTCACCACTCCGCTCTGTGATTTGGTCTTCAGGTCCAGCTTCACGACTCCAAAGCCTGGTTCATTCACAGGAGAGGAGGTGAGTAGAAATCGATCACACATCGTGTTATGATCATGTTATTTTGTTCATATTTTTATATTACATACCTACTTTAAAGCTAGATACTGTATTTAATCTGCCCCACTGGCACCAGCATCATCCGTCTGTACGTTAAAGAACGAGCTGCGTGTTCTACCGTAACATCAGTCTGTACGTTAAAGAACGGGCTGCGTGTTCTACCGTAACATCAACAGTCTGTACGTTAAAGAACGGGCTGCGTGTTCTACCGTAGCATCATCAGTCTGTACGTTAAAGAACGGGCTGCGTGTTCTACCGTAACATCAGTCTGTACGTTAAAGAACGGGCTGCGTGTTCTACCGTAACATCAACAGTCTGTACGTTAAAGAACGGGCTGCGTGTTCTACCGTAGCATCATCAGTCTGTACGTTAAAGAACGGGCTGCGTGTTCTACCGTAACATCAACAGTCTGTACGTTAAAGAACGGGCTGCGTGTTCTACCGTAGCATCATCAGTCTGTACGTTAAAGAACGGGCTGCGTGTTCTACCGTAACATCAACAGTCTGTACGTTAAAGAACGAGCTGCGTGTTCTACCGTAACATCAGTCTGTACGTTAAAGAACGGGCTGCGTGTTCTACCGTAACATCAGTCTGTACGTTAAAGAACGGGCTGCGTGTTCTACCGTAACATCAACAGTCTGTACGTTAAAGAACGGGCTGCGTGTTCTACCGTAGCATCATCAGTCTGTACGTTAAAGAACGGGCTGCGTGTTCTACCGTAACATCAACAGTCTGTACGTTAAAGAACGAGCTGCGTGTTCTACCGTAGCATCATCAGTCTGTACGTTAAAGAACGGGCTGCGTGTTCTACCGTAGCATCATCAGTCTGTACGTTAAAGAACGGGCTGCGTGTTCTACCGTAACATCAACAGTCTGTACGTTAAAGAACGGGCTGCGTGTTCTACCGTAGCATCATCAGTCTGTACGTTAAAGAACGGGCTGCGTGTTCTACCGTAACATCAACAGTCTGTACGTTAAAGAACGAGCTGCGTGTTCTACCGTAACATCAGTCTGTACGTTAAAGAACGGGCTGCGTGTTCTACCGTAACATCAACAGTCTGTACGTTAAAGAACGGGCTGCGTGTTCTACCGTAGCATCATCAGTCTGTACGTTAAAGAACGGGCTGCGTGTTCTACCGTAACATCAACAGTCTGTACGTTAAAGAACGGGCTGCGTGTTCTACCGTAGCATCATCAGTCTGTACGTTAAAGAACGGGCTGCGTGTTCTACCGTAACATCAACAGTCTGTACGTTAAAGAACGAGCTGCGTGTTCTACCGTAACATCAACAGTCTGTACGTTAAAGAACGAGCTGCGTGTTCTACCGTAACATCAACAGTCTGTACGTTAAAGAACGGGCTGCGTGTTCTACCGTAGCATCATCAGTCTGTACGTTAAAGAACGGGCTGCGTGTTCCACCGTAACATCATCAGTCTGTACGTTAAAGAACGGGCTGCGTGTTCTACCGTAACATCATCAGTCTGTACGTTAAAGAACGGGCTGCGTGTTCTACCGTAACATCAGTCTGTACGTTAAAGAACGAGCTGCGTGTTCTACCGTAACATCATCAGTCTGTACGTTAAAGAACGGGCTGCGTGTTCTACCGGTTGGGGCTCAGACTGAACTCACCGTAGCCTTTGCTGAAGATGTCCTTGGCGGACTTGCCCAGGTCCGAGTATGAAGGAGGGACGGCCATCGTGCTGCAGGAGAGAACGTCGGTAATGAGATCAGTGACTCTGACGTTTACAACGCTGCCGTCATGATTCAGTGCTTAAAGGATATAAACCAGCAGCTAAATGTGGAACAATACGTCTCTTCTTCTTGTGAGGGATTAATGTAGATAAAGGAAATAAATAAACTGATGTAGGAGGACTGCTGCCTCACACTCACTAGGTACTGCACTTGTACTATAAAGACTCTCACATACACACACGTACTGCTGTTGACGCTGTGCTGAACTACAGAGTATTTGTACACATCTGGTTAGATGCAAAACTGCATTTTTTGTTTTCCTCTGTGCCTGAACTCAATGACAATAAAGATGAATCTAATCTAATATATTCATCATCAGGGGAGCCGGTCACATTAACGTCATCCACCATGATGGAGCACCTCTAGAAAAGCTTCCCCTCACAGGGCCTTTAACAGTTTACATTACAATTAAAAGTCAATCCACTTTAAACAGTTAAACAATAGATATCATAGAATCAAAGAACCACGTCTGCAGGTGAGCTCCAGCAGAAAGGGAACAAGCTGTTCCTTAAGAGCAGCTGGGATGCTGAACAGCAAATGGGCTCAACAAATAAGCAATGAAGCCACAAACATGTGTATATGTACATACATTTAACCCAGAATATGAGCACAAATATATACAGAAACACTTTAAATAGCTGAGCTGGCAGATGCTCAAGCATCAGAACAAAAGGCTCTCAAGGTTGTAAAGAAGAAGGGCCCTGATGCTGATGTCTCCATCTTCATGCATTTACAAAGTGATGGTGCAGCATCTTATTCTGGGACAAAGGACAGAAGATGGGCCGGTGAACAGAGGGGGGGGGGGGTTGACTGCTAGCTACCTAGCTGGCTGCTGTGTGAGCAGTAACAAGCTAACTGCTAGCTAACTAGCAATAAAAAGGAGGCGACAGATGGACACTGACTAACTGGTATACGTTAGCTAACTTAGTGAGTAACTGCTCATTGCATTCTGCTTGCACGCACACACACACACACATTTGCAGCTTAGCTAGCTAGCTAGCCACACACTAATAAAGTGGCTAAATGCGTGGCTAACGTGAATCTCTGCACTATTAAACCTCATAAACCAAGGATTAAACTGTACATTGCAAGGCTAAAACATCATTACATAACAGAGCTAACCGTTAGCTTAAATCGCCCACGATGCTAGGCTAACCTTGGAGAGAAACGAACCGTTATCTAGGCAGCGGTTGGTAACACACGTTGTTATGACGTGACGTATTAATTTGTATTTTTATTTAATGTCTCCTTACCGGTGCTAAAGGAGTCTGGAAGGAGGAGTCTGTGGAACTGTCCCTGTCGTGATGCTGCTGAGTGGATTGACAGTTAGCTTAGTTTAGTCGTGTCTATAGGGCACAATGAAGGAGACATATGGAGCATGCGCAATAGCGGTGAGAAAGACGAACAAAGAGTCGATACAAAAGCAAGACAGTTATCCCACAAATCCGCAAAAACCTCAACCGAGTAGTTGTACACCAGATAGAAACGTTTAATCGAAGAGAAAAATCAAGAAATTGATCAATAAAAGTTTATCAAGGATACAGAAATATTTATAATGTATTTATAAGAAGCCCCTGGTCATTGAGGTTCATAATATATTTCTATATAATTATTATAATCACATTATTGTAATTATTACAAATATCACAATAATAAATAAATAATAATACGTATTATTAGTATTACTATGTTATTAGTAGTAGTGGTAATACAGTGACGACCATACAAATTATAATACTTATATGATTATAATAATTATATAAAAATATAATATGAAATCATCATCAAAGTTATTTTAAAGAGAAACAATTGTATAAAATGTACCAAATACAGTGGTGCAACAAGTACTCAGATGTTAGAAAAAGTAGCAATATCGCTATATATATATATATATATATATACTTTACTGAAGTTTTGAGGTACTTGGCATTTTCCATTACATTTTTACATATATATATAAATAGTATTCATATACATATATAAAAGTATTTTTACACATTTATTTATTTCTGTATAAGAGTGTGAGAAGTCATCCTGAAAGGTGAGACACATCATCCTGAAAGGTGAGAAAGTGAAGATCATTAACATTGTGCCAAAACCTCACTCCACTGAAGCTCATTAACAAAAGGATCATAGACTAAATAAGAAAATAAAAATGAATGAATTAATTAATTCTATAAAAATAAATAAATAAATAAAATATGAGTATTTTCTTTTTCATAATGTCTGTATAACAGTGTGAGAAACAGTCGTATTTAAATAAATAAATGAAAAATATAAATATACTCTTGTATATAAACATATAAATATATACACAAGAGTATTTTTATATTTGTATTTATCTCTGTATAACAGTGTGAGAAGCAGTGCCCTCTACAGGCGATCCGTCGTATTTAAAGTAATTCAGCTCTTTGCAGAGAATCTCTCCGGTCCTCCTTAAATGTTAGTGACAAACATGGGCTTTTTTTCCGTGGGGGGGGGGAGTGTCGTGAACGGCCGCGCCCGGAGTGAACACGGAACTCGACGTTATCAGCCTCTGAGCAACACGGAGGGTAACTTAATCAGCTCCGGAGCTCAACCTGAAAGTCCAACGGTCAATGTGTTGTGCATCGGGACTCCTGCACGAGGCGCTCCCAGACTGGATCCGGGCTCGAAGCGTGCTGACCGGGTGTGAAGCGACCGAGCGCGTCCGTATTGACACGTACAACAACAACAAAATAAAGAAAAGTTAAGCCGGAGGTGTCGCAGTCATGTCTGGACAACCGAGATTCGTGAGCCCGTTTTACAGACCCGGGTGTCTGGCGGCTGCAGCTCCAGCGGGGAAAGCCAACCTCACGCACCCGGGCAAGGCGATCCTGGCCGGTAAGAATAAGTTTTACTCCGCACACTCCTTCCTGCACACATGGGCTGTTTACAAAGTTTAAGGGCGTGTGCACGTGCGTGCAGATGTGGTCCAGAGACTGCAGCACTGTTACTATACTTGTCTTAAATACACATTAAAGGTAAAGTAAATGGGGAATCCTGAAGCACTACTCATGAATGAGCTCATGCAGTTCCTTCATGACGCGAGCAGCACCTTTAAACATTTTTTAAACTATCCACAGATCATTTCCAGAGAAACACAGACTGACATGATGAACTCTGATGGTCTTGTTGGTCAATCAGTGACAGACGCTCAGAAAAATGCCAGTGTAACGTTGCAACATCAACATGATGTAAGAAAGACTTTGCTGCTGAGCCTTAAAGGTTCATGTAGGTGTGCATTACTGTCAGCAGTAGTGCAAGAAGTATTTAGATCCTTTACTTAAATAAAAGTTCTGATATCACACAGTAAAAATACTCTACTAAAAGTAAAAAGTACTGAAATATTCAACATCAACACATAAAGAAACACTTCATCCTTCAGTTTATCACAAACATTCATCATCAACACATAAAGGAACACTTCATCCTTCAGTTTATCACAAACATTCATCATCAACACATAAAGGAACACTTCATCCTTCAGTTTATCACAAACATTCAACATTGACACAAAGGAACACTTCATCCTTCAGTTTATCACAAACATTAAACATCAACACATAAAGAAACACTTCATCCTTCAGTTCATCACAAACATTCATCATCAACACATAAAGAAACACTTCATCCTTCAGTTTATCACAAACATTCATCATCAACACATAAAGAAACACTTCATCCTTCAGTTTATCACAAACATTCATCAACACATAAAGAAACACTTCATCCTTCAGTTTATCACACACATTCATCATCAACACATAAAGGAACACTTCATCCTTCAGTTTATCACAAACATTCAACATTGACACATAAAGGAACACTTCATCCTTCAGTTTATCACAAACATTCATCATCAACACGTAAAGGAACACTTCATCCTTCAGTTTATCACAAACATTCAACATCAACACATAAAGGAACACTTCATCCTTCAGTTCATCACAAACATTCAACATCAACACATAAAGGAACACTTCATCCTTCAGTTTATCACAAACATTCAACATCAACACATAAAGAAACACTTCATCCTTCAGTTTATCACAAACATTCAACATCAACACATAAAGAAACACTTCATCCTTCAGTTTATCACAAACATTCAACATCAACACATAAAGGAACACTTCATCCTTCAGTTTATCACAAACATTCATCATCAACACATAAAGGAAACACTTCATCCTTCAGTTTATCACAAACATTCAACATCTACACATAAAGGAACACTTCATCCTTCAGTTTATCACAAACATTCATCAGCAACACATAAAGGAACACTTCATCCTTCAGTTTATCACAAACATTCAACATCAACACATAAAGGAACACTTCATCCTTCAGTTTATCACAAACATTCAACATCGACACATAAAGGAACACTTCATCCTTCAGTTTATCACAAACATTCATCAGCAACACATAAAGGAACACTTCATCCTTCAGTTTATCACAAACATTCAACATCAACACATAAAGGAACACTTCATCCTTCAGTTCATCACAAACATTCAACATCAACACATAAAGGAACACTTCATCCTTCAGTTTATCACAAACATTCATCATCAACACATAAAGGAACACTTCATCCTTCAGTTTATCACAAACATTCATCATCAACACATAAAGGAACACTTCATCCTTCAGTTTATCACAAACATTCAACATCAACACATAAAGGAACACTTCATCCTTCAGTTTATCACAAACATTCAACATCAACACATGAAGAAACACTTCACCCTTCAGTTTATCACAAACATTCATCATCAACACATAAAGGAACACTTCATCCTTCAGTTTATCACAAACATTCATCATCAACACATAAAGGAACACTTCATCCTTCAGTTTATCACAAACATTCAACATCAACACATAAAGGAACACTTCATCCTTCAGTTTATCACAAACATTCAACATCGACACATAAAGGAACACTTCATCCTTCAGTTTATCACAAACATTCAACATCAACACATAAAGGAACACTTCATCCTTCAGTTTATCACAAACATTCAACATCAACACATAAAGGAACACTTCATCCTTCAGTTTATCACAAACATTCAACATCGACACATAAAGGAACACTTCATCCTTCAGTTTATCACAAACATTCATCAGCAACACATAAAGGAACACTTCATCCTTCAGTTTATCACAAACATTCAACATCAACACATAAAGGAACACTTCATCCTTCAGTTCATCACAAACATTCAACATCAACACATAAAGGAACACTTCATCCTTCAGTTTATCACAAACATTCAACATCAACACATAAAGGAACACTTCATCCTTCAGTTCATCACAAACATTCAACATCAACACATAAAGGAACACTTCATCCTTCAGTTTATCACAAACATTCAACATCGACACATAAAGGAACACTTCATCCTTCAGTTCATCACAAACATTCAACATCAACACATAAAGGAACACTTCATCCTTCAGTTTATCACAAACATTCAACATCAACACATAAAGGAACACTTCATCCTTCAGTTCATCACAAACATTCAACATCAACACATAAAGGAACACTTCATCCTTCAGTTTATCACAAACATTCATCAACACATAAAGGAACACTTCATCCTTCAGTTTATCACAAACATTCAACATCAACACATAAAGGAACACTTCATCCTTCAGTTTATCACAAACATTCATCATCAACACATAAAGGAAACACTTCATCCTTCAGTGTCTCTGCACGGCCTTTTGGTGGAACGAATGCACGTTAAAAGCATCAATAAAAGCCACTTTTATTATATACAAACAGAGGATTAATTCAAGCTTTTATCAATGAAAAACGTGTTTAGGGTTATTTTATTACATCTGCAAAAATGTGTGTTTTTTTTAAACAACTCACTCATCAAAGGTGTAGTGTGAGCATTCTGTGCGTGCGTGGGAGCCCAACACACACCCCCTAGAGTTGGGAGTCAGGCAATGGGTGGGAGGGTCTGTGGGCCGGATCACTTCGAGGTCAGCTGAGCCAATCAGCTGCCGGCTGAGGGTTTGCTGTTCAACGGCAGATGTGTGACATCCGGGTTTTTAAGGTGGAGCTGCTTATTAATATGTGACGCACAGATGATTATTAAACTAATAATGGAAAACTTCACCTTTTATTTTACCTAGAAACTTCAACTTTATGTTACCTCACCAGCAATACTGTTATTTATCTACGATATATTATTTTTGTATTTATTTCAAATTTATAAAAAAACAGCAGAATCATTTCTGCTGTTTTTAATGATCTTTTTTTTCTTGCATTTGTGTTTTTAATTATATTTTGTTGTTATATTGCATGTTTTTGTCTGAAATGTGCATTATAAATAAAGTTTTGTTATTTTTTTTAGTTGTGAGAAAAACAGCAGGAATACTTTAACAAGTGAAGCGTGATTAATATGACCTGTTTAAAACCAAACTTTTAATACTTTCCATACTTACAGATCATGCTTTACACTTTGTGAAACTACGAAGTATTTGAGTGTAAAAGTACAACATTATTTTATTCAGTCGGGTCAACAAAGCGTTGCAAAAAGATCATGAATCCGGTTTGTTACAATACTTTTGCACATACAAGGAATTTGCAATTATAAAAGACATAATTTAAGAACAGAAAATATAGTAGTAAAGTAGTAGAAAAACTACATTTCAACAATCAGTCATTGTTAATGCTGGTGGTCTGAACGCTTCTTTCTCCCTGAAATGCACAAAATAAGAAACCTTTTACGTGTTATTGTCGCGTCAGACTGAGTCTCGTCTTAACGGCGTGTTTGTCGCCGTTGTTTCAGGCGGGCTGGCGGGAGGCATCGAGATCTGCATCACCTTCCCCACAGAGTACGTGAAAACACAGCTGCAGCTGGACGAGAAGGCCAATCCTCCCAAATACAAAGGCATCGGTGGGTTCAGCTTCCGTTTCCTTTAAGTTCTCTGCTGTCATTAGATGTGATGCTGCCGGAACCATGTGCGACCACTTTGATGAACCTCAATGGTCAATGCATGGTTCGATTATTACCTATGATCTCTGTCGAGGTAGAGGTAATGCCTGAGAGCTGCTGCATTACATTCTGTACACGTTACATAGAGGTACAGGTAGAGGTACAGGTAGAGATGGAGGTACAGGTACCGGTAAAGGTCGAGGTAGAGATAGAGATGGAGGTACCGGTAAAGGTCGAGGTAGAGATAGAGATGGAGGTACCGGTAAAGGTAGAGGTACAGGTAGAGGTAAAGGTCGAGATAGAGATGGAGGTACCGGTAAAGGTAGAGGTACAGATAGAGGTACAGATAGAGGTACAGATAGAGGTACAGGTAGAGGTACAGATAGAGGTAGAGGTACAGATAGAGGTAAAGGTAGAGGTACAGGTAGAGGTACAGGTAGAGGTACAGATAGAGGTACAGGTAGAGGTACAGATAGAGGTAGAGGTACAGGTAGAGGTACAGATAGAGGTAGAGGTACAGGTAGAGGTACAGGTAGAGGTACAGGTAGAGGTACAGGTAGAGGTAAAGGTAGAGGTACAGATAGAGGTACAGGTAAAGGTAGAGGTAAAGGTAGAGTCATCTTGTCCAGGAATGTTTGACCAGCAGTCGCTCTGAAACCCTCCATGACTGAAAGAGTTTGATGAACAATAAAACATTTGATTAACTCTGATATGTAGTCAGAACACATGGAAAAGACACAGCTCAATATTAGATAATAATGATATTACTGCACGGTGGTGTAGTGGCTAGCACCGTCACCTCACAGCAAGAGGTTCCATCCCGGGCGGTCCTTCCACGTGGAGTTTGCACGTTCTCCCCGCGGCAGCGTGGGTTCCCTCCGGGTTCCCTCCGGGTTCCTCCCACAGTCCAAAGACATGCAGCTTAAGTTATTTGGAGATGTGAATGTTTGTCTGTCGCTACATGTGCCATGCGATAAACTTCGCCCAATGTTAGCTGTGTAGCGCCCCACGACGCTGAATAGGACAAGGGAATAATACAATTATCATCAATATTCTTGCTCTGTTTTAATCCCCTTTCATTTTGCATTACCTGCATTAATATTCATTTCGATCATCACGTATCTGTGTGTCTGAATCGTGAATAACAGCAGCTCGCTGTGGTCGTTCAGCCGTCTCAACCTTCTCACTTTACTCTGGAGATCTGCCCCTCTGCCCCTCTGCCCTTTAGGTAACGGTCCACAGAGCGGCGTGTCGTTGCACAGACGTGTGTTTGCGTAGTAACTTACCGTTTGTTATCTGTTCCCTGAGCCGCTCGTGAACTTTGTCTTTAGAAGCTCTGTGTGAAGGACACACGAGGAGCCCAGAACATGGAGACTGTCATCGTTCATTCAGCTCTGGAACAAGTGGGTCAGATATGAGACGAAGGATTGACCCTGTAATGCTTCAGCTGAGGGAACCTCATCGACCCGCCCCCCCGACATGTTTTATAATCGAAGCTTCTGTCCCAAAATAAAGACTAAAATTAAAAAGCGAGGTTGATAACGGGGCAGCTGATTATGTTTCATGATGTGATTATAGAATTAACTCTGTCTCCTGCAGCGGACTGTGTGAAGCAGACGGTGAGCGGTCACGGAGTGAAGGGTCTGTACCGAGGACTGAGCTCTCTGGTGTACGGATCCATACCCAAAGCAGCTGTCAGGTACACACCTGCACACGCACACACCTGAGCACGCTTACTGTCTAACAAGCCGTCTGCAGCGATAAAGAAACTATGAATGAAGGTTTTTTATTCGATGTCGTCTGAAGTTTGAATTAGTTTTATTCCAACCTTTCAAAGGGTTTTTCACACCCTGGCCAGATTAAAAGTTGTGCTTCTTAATGACCAATAACCACGAGCAGAGCCGTTCTCTCACATGAGGCCTGTGCAGTAGCTGCTGTGTCAGAACGTGTGCCGGTTACTTTCCGTTTTCGGTCGTTAATCTTCTTCTTCTGCATCAGATTCGGGGTGTTTGAGTTCATCAGCAATAAAATGCGCGATGAAAACGGAAAGCTGGACAGCAAGCGAGGATTCGTCTGCGGCCTCGGCGCCGGAGTCGCAGAGGCCATTTTTGTAGTTTGTCCCATGGAGACCGTTAAGGTAAAGAAATAACATTATTAAGGATGCATTTATGGATTATTGCCACCAGGTGTCACTTTCACTCGTCCAGTCCTCTCAAGTTAAAGGTGCAGCGTCCTCTCGTGCAAATACAATATCGTTCGTGTTGTTTCTGACTCTGTTTGCAGAAACCTGCATGCAGTCAGTTTTGATTCTTCTTAATCATTGTTATGATGTTATTTTAGGTGAAATTCATCCACGATCAGACATCAGCAAAGCCAAAGTACAAGGGCTTCTACCATGGAGTGAGGGAGATCATTAGAGTTGAAGGTAAGGACGGGTCTTCGTCTGTGCAGGATGTGTTGCATCACTCTTCTCTTTATTTAACAATCATAATCTTTATTTATAAGGAACATTGCATACAGACTAAGTATCTGAAAGTGCTGTCTATATAAAGAATATATGGAAACTTTCTACAGATATAATGGTGCAAAATGCTTTCTTCCAACCACTTCTATTGATTGTAAGTGTAATTAAAACATTTCAACGGAGGACTAAGAGCTGGAAACTCTTTTTTAGTTCTTGTTGGCAGTCTAGCGTGAGAGTTTTGAATAAGTTGCAGCCTCTCAGTAGATTCCAGTATTCCTGCTCAGCCTCATTACATCCTGAGCTCGAGGGCTGTGAGGGTTGTGGTTTTGATGAAGGTCTTGATCCTGTATCTGCAGGACTGAAGGGGACCTACCAAGGCCTCACAGCCACCGTGTTGAAACAAGGCTCCAACCAGGCCATCCGCTTCTACATCATGACCTCCCTGAGGAACTGGTACAAAGGTGTGTGAGCCAATCACCTCCATCTCTTTCATGATCACCTCATGCAACCCAAACAACAGGCAAAGAGCCATCTTTTGTTTGTTCTTTTTAAACACTAAAGGCGACAACCCCAACAAAGCCATGAACCCTCTGGTAACGGGACTGTTTGGAGCCGTTGCTGGAGCTGCCAGCGTGTTTGGAAACACTCCGCTGGACGTCATTAAGACCAGAATGCAGGTTGGTTGAGTTTCTATGTTCACCTGCTGGAAGAATCTGACATGGTTAACGTCTGACTAACGTGTTCTTGTGTTTGTTTATTAACAGGGTCTTGATGCTCACAAGTACAAAAGCACGATGGACTGCGCCGTCAAGATCATGAAGCACGAGGGACCGAAGGCGTAAGTTTGATTTTGAAGAGTTTATTTACGGAGAATCACTTGACGAGCATTTATTCAGCGATTATTTGCAGCAGAGTTGGTCTCATGTCTTTAAAGGATTCACACTTTTTACACGTCAATAATTCAGCATGAATTTGAATTGTCTTGAGACCAGAATGCATCCAAGTCAGAGGCAACCTCCAGGTCTGCAGAGTGAAGCCAAAGCTTCACGTGTTAAAGCTGCATTCTCTCTAGTGTCCACCAGGGGGCGACTCCTCTGGTTGTATAGAAGTCTATGAGAAAATGACTCTACTTCTCTCTTGATTTATTACCTCAGTAAACATTGTAAACATGAGTTTATGTCTCAATCTCTAGTTTCAAGTCTTCTTCAATACAGCATGATGTTCATTTAGTACATTATGGTCCATTTAGAGTCACACAGACCATAAAGCAGGGGATGCTTTAGGGCGGGGCTACACGCTGATTGACAGGTCTCTACCAGAGACGTGTACGGCGTCTCTACGTCGCTCCTCAGTCCAGATATGGTCACTTCCTGATCACTAGCTGCAAAAAAGCCAAGATGGCGACGGCCAAATCTCCACAAACCAATGGGTGACGTCACGACGACTACGTCCACTTCTGATGTACAGTTTATGATCCAAGTACATGTTGTCCGTACACAAACATTGTGTGTAACATCCCATATAATCCATTGTGGTGTTTTGTGTAGAAAGGCGACCAGATTTCTGTGATAAGTCTTGAAAACCTCGTACTTTCTTTTGTCCCGTTCAGGTTCTACAAAGGTACCGTGCCCCGGCTGGGTCGGGTGTGCATCGACGTGGCCATCGTCTTCATCATCTACGAGGAAGTCGTGAAGGTCCTCAACAAAGTTTGGAAGACGGACTGAAGAGTTCACGACAGCGAGAGCTTCAGGACACCCGTTCACAGCAGTGGTCTAGGTTCTAATATCTACCTCTAGAGAAGAGAAAGGGGTCGCTATGTTCTTTGATTTTATTTATAACTCGGCAACTACAAGTGGAAGCGTTCTCTGCATGAAGAAAGAAGCTCCAGATTGCTTGCTGTTTTTTCTTAAATTCCAAAAGGGGGTCGTTCCTTCAGAGCTCAGGGAGGAGGAACGAGGCTTTCACTCAGATTGACTTGAGGAACGGGAACACTGTCAGCGCAGACAAACACTTTTATAGACTTAATATAAAGAGACACCAAGACCCGACGTAATGTGATTTAGACAAAGAAACTTGAACTGAGAGATTATACCAGAGATGAAAGATTTTAAAGCCCTCTTTATATGCAGATTTTCTTTCAAACTCAATATTTCGTTCCAGAATCTGATGAAATATTTAATGTTCCGACGTCTTCTGCTGCAGAGGCGACCGGTACATTAAGAACTAAATGCCTTAAATCACGATTGTCGGATCCATCGAGATGCAGGTTTTTATTAATTACTTACACAACTTCTTTAGAAATGCACATTTCCACTAAACGGTTGTTGAGGTGTTGAACTTTACTTTGCAGAGATGTTTTAAATCAATGAACCTACGAGATGCTGTATTAAAACAAAGTGCCTATGTATTGATCTTGAGCTCTTTTGAGATAAAGGATGATTGAATGTTGTACGTGCTTTGGTGACTACAGATGTTTTAATGTTGTTGCACACGCTGCGGTGGTGCCGGGTGTTTGATTCCAGGCGGTTTCTGAGATATTCCTGAGACGTTCGTGTCTTCTAAATTCATCGAAAACTATTTTTTTAATGAATTTTTGCTTTTTCATTTTAAATTGCCTGATTGAGAAGTGCCATTAAAAGTGCCTTCCATCTCATTCCAGGAAGGACGAGTGCTTGAAGATTGCTTTTTATTGCAGATTCTGTTTCAAATGTTTAACTTTAATTATTGCCTTTTTACTTTTTACACCAACTGACGAGCCAATGTGCCAATTTCTGCTCACAGCGATGTTCTGGGCTGCAGTTTGTAGCTTGTGAGTCTGGCCTGCAATGCCACTCATTGTTTTCCAGATGTTTACTCCAGCTTGCTGCGTGTAGACTCAATGTCATATATTTAAATATCTTTAGGACATGAAAGAAACGATGAAAAGCAAGTGTTGTGCCTTCAGTCCAATTCATTCTAACAAGTCTGCTCACAAATAAACATTTGATCAGACCGTTCATTGTGTCGTGTTGATAACTATGAGGAGCGGAGGAAGAAGTACTCCGATCTATTACTGAAGTGAAAGTGTAATACCACAGTATTAAAATACTCCGTTTCAAGTAAAAGTCCTGCTTTTAACAACAACTTAAAGTTACTATGATGACCTTTGATCTGGTCCTGAACCAGTCTCAGTGTAGTCCTGATCCTCTATGAACCAGTCTGTGTAGTCCTGATCCTCTATGAACCAGTCTCAGTGTAGTCCTGATCCTCTATATGAACCAGTCTCAGTGTAGTCCTGATCCTCGATGAACCAGTCTCAGTATAGTCCTGAGTACAGTACCGCAAAATTGTACTTAAGTACAGTTCTTGAATTAATGTACTTCTTCTTATCATTTATGTACCGTGACCTTGCTTCGCGTTTATTTGACCACCTCGCGCTTGCCGTAGTTGTCAGTGCGGCCCGCCGCTGCTCCTCGGGACTGAATGAAAGAAGATGTTTGTGTTCCTGTGGCGGTAATAAGGCGTCTTTAATAAAACATGTCTCTTAATGGAGGAGGTAGCAGAGGGTTCTACTTCAACACCGTGTTGTCTCTGGCTCGGTCGTTGGCGGCTCACCGGCAGGCTCCGATAGAAAAGGTAACGTTCGCTAAACTACGGTAAACAAGCTAGTACCTGTCGAAAAACATGGCGGCTCAGTGAGCATTTGTAGCTGTGACGTCAAAGGTAGCTAACGGTGGCTAAAGTTACCTGTTTTGAACCTGTAAGATAACTAATCTTTGCTCAGGTTATGCTAACTACTTTGATGTGTCAAAGAATTAATATTTGATCATCAATATTATCAAAGACATCAATCTGTCTTGTCTGTCACCTGTCTGTCAGTCTTAAAATTGCCGGTCGACCCTCATCGACCTGCTTGTCTTTTATTGTTGTTTAGTGTCTGACTGACTTACTGTATATATTTCACAAACTCTGCATGCTTTTATGTTTTGTGCCTCTGACATGGATGTTTTTAGTGTCTAACAATGAAGCATAATCTTGTCTTTACTCCATGTTTCTATTCAACATAGTTATCTCTCATTTTATTGTCTTTGTGTGTGTTGAATGCTTCTTGTTCGTACTTGACAATGTAGTGTAAGAGTCTCCTGAATGATGATACCACTTATATTAATATTCTCACTTCTTTCATAGTTTCTGCACGCTTTTTAAAGGGTCAATATTGCATAACTTTGGAAATTGAATCTTATCTTCTGGGACTTCAGATGAAAAATAGCCTCTTGGCTCTGACGCATTTACAGCAATGTTTTTATGACCGTCCCTTCTCAAATAAACCAATAAATAACACAAAATAATATTGATTTGGCTCTCGTTCATACAGGACGGCACAGGGAACTTTTAACTGTTTTATAATACTTACCAATGGATTCAAATAATATTCAGATTCATGACTAAAGTAACTGTTAGTTGCAGCTCTATGACGTCTGATTTAAAGCTGAATGTTAATATAATGTGTGAGTCCACACAACAGTGTCCTATATTCCTCATTTATAATAAAACTATTTATTCAACTGTAGTGATTTCTACAGGTTTTCAAATCAAGTGCTCCTGTCTCCAAACAAGGAAGCAATCGCTGTTAAATAATAAATATATTGCCTGCTGATACGAGGAGTGGATCAATATATCTTTTAACTAATTGCAGCATTTTCCGAGTGACAAGTTGTCGATTATGTCTGGCACCGGCAATCGATAGTGAATCAGTAGTGAATGAGATGAACAGGTCAGAGGAGAGAGGCTAAATCACCAATCAAAGCAAAACCCTTTGCACCAAAAAACAGTGAATCTGGGACTTTAGTAGCCCCGAGGGCAGCTGCCCTCGGGGCTACTAAAGTCCCAGATTCAAATAAATTTATTTGACAGATAAAGACCCTGGGTCAAAATCTAGTCATAAAATCTTTCATATTTTTGTCTATATTATGCTCATACGGTGCATTTTTACTAAATTAAAGCTTAATACAACAGGAGGTATTCGTTGGTTTCTGGGTGTGTGCAAAAACAAGCTGTTATTTCTAGTGCATTGTGTGCCACTGTAATCGAGGGGAACTTGGAGGCAACAGGACTCCAAACAGGTTAACCTGGCCGTGACAAAGAGGAAGAATAATTCCATATCACCGTCAATATCTCACGAGAGGATTTATCATCAAGCATGCGTGACAGACAGTTTTAAGCAATCACAAGAGGGAGGCCACCAGCTTAAAGTCCCACCCACAAGAAGTGATCGTGTCATCTTGCGAAACATGCTTGATGAAGAAATGTTCACGAGAATGTTTTCAGAGTTGAAGTTCTGCGGCTGAAACTCAAATTGTTGTAATAATGCGGCTGAGTGATCCTCACTCAGGAGGTTGGGATTTGTGGGATTTGTGGTCGGGGATTACGTCGTGGCCACAGCTTTTGAAGTGATTTAGAAAATACACCCACTGAGGTTTCAAATGGGGAAATGATTTAGAACTAAAACAGGAAGTATAGCTCAATATGTGCTTCGTGTGATGAAGTAACTGTGGCAGCAGTAACACAGTGAGAAGTCCTCCCATTGTGTTATTGTGTGAGTGGAGCGCGTCTTCCTGTTTTTGCTTTATTTCGATGTGAAGTCTTTTGAAATGTGCTTGTTGTGAAGGTCTGCATAAGCTAGAAGCATCATCTATCTCTTTGACCGAGAATGTGTCGAGCTATAACTACTATGTTTATTATTGATTATTCTGCTGATTATTTTCTCTAAATCACTCGATCAGTCAGTCTATAAAATATCAGGAAACTGTGAAAAAAATACGAATATAATCACCCAAATTCACTTTGCTGTCAAACATGACGAAGCACAGCAGCTAACCCTCTCATTTTAGCACATTAAAATGTTTTCCAATTAAGTTTCAGCCCATCAACTGAATCGATTTATTGACTATCGTTTGAGCTGATTCGTTTCTGAACGTCTGAGTGGGTCTGTTTCACACAGAAGCCTCATTGTTTGTACAATAACCTCCTTTCAGTTGGTGGCAGAAAAGCCGATACTTCAGAATGTATTGTATTTTACCGGCTTAAAAAGGAAGAATTTGTGTGATGAAGTATCCTATGGTTCAGCGCCAACTTCTTCATTAAAATGTTCTTTCTGGCTCACTAAGAGGTTTACATGGGGTTTGTCTAAACACAGCAGGTTGAGCTTTGACATACAACCAACTGAACCCAAAATCTCTTTATTTATTTGACTGTTTTCGCTCCGACAAACATGATCTTTAGTTACTTCACAAATTCCCCCTCCTCTGCATTGCGTATCGCATGAAACAAACGTTCAAACGGTGGCGAAATCCATCTCACAGCTTATGTCTGCTCCTTTAGCATTAGGCTAATTAATTCAGGTTTGGCTGGACTCCTGCAGCACAATTATGCAAAAAACGAAATTCATTATCGCTAATGGAGACAAGACGTGAGCGATGTGACGTTAAAAGATTGTTTCATCCAAACAGCTGATGCTTCCAGCTGAAGTCAGCAGTAAGATGTGATGAAGATGTGACGTGTGTGTCGTCCTCTCGCAGGTGCAGAAGCTACAATGCATGTGCCCCGTGGACTTCAGAGGAGTCTTCCAGCTGGACGAGAGGAGGAGAGACGCCGTCATCGCTCTGGGCATCTTCCTGGTTGAGTCGGACCTGCAGGTAAACATGGTTTGTTTCTCGACTCACCTCTCCAGCCTCGTGGTTTCCTTTGTGAAGCCCTCGTATCACATGCTGTGAAAAATACTTGTGTTGCAGCACAAAGATGCTATCGTCCCGTACCTTCTCGGGTTGCTTAAAGGGCTTCCTAAGGTTCAGTGGATTGAAGAAAGCTCAGAACGCAAAGGAAGAGGTAACGATACAGCTGTGTCATGAAATATATCCTATAATATTCACTGTAATCCTGTGTTATTCTGTACACTGAGTATGGATGCCTACATTTAGGGTGCTGTTTGTTAATATCTGCTGAACTTTGTGTCTTGCAGAGACACTTCCTGTCGCAGAGATCTTCACCTTTGGTCTCGTAACTCTCCTCTCAGACGTTGCCCAACGGGATGAGACCTTACGAGGACAGGTGTGTGTGTGTTCATATATATGTGTGTATTTTTGGTTCCTGATATTGTTCCTCCTCCTCATGCTGTCTGTGAAAAGACTCCTCACTCACACTCTCGCGAGATGACGTTAGAACGAGTCTTCTCCTTGTGTGAGACTTCCCCTTAAGCGAGTTATCTCCTTCGGAACGAGACTTCAGAACGAGACTTCTCCTGGAGGAATACTGTGTTAGACACGATAATGATTTCTATGTAGAGTCTGTTCCACAATGTTTTCAGAGACTTTTAAAAACAAACTGAGCCCATCAGTGGCTAAAACGAGCACTTCTTGTGGACGTACATTGTCGGTGCAGAATTGCCCGGAACAGTTGCATTGCAGCCCGTTTTGCTGACGGTGTCCTTGCTGCCGGCTGCAGCGTTCTCGCTCAATACTCGGCCAATTTCAAGTCACTTAAACTCAAAAACATGGGAAAATAGGGTCCAGTTTAATAACACTAGCTTCCCCTTTAAATCATTATCTTGACGTAATTATGACGTCTCATCTTTGTCAGATCCTGGAGGCGGTCATGGACATCATGCAGGTGCTGCAAGGCATCTGCAAGAATCCAGAGGCTCATGATAAAGGTACCAACACAACACGCCTCCTGCTTCCTTTGTATGTAACTTAGCTTCACAGTAATATTGTCTCTGCCTTCCGTCACCTTTCTTCTGCACAGAATACCTGTGCAGGTACACTGTGCCCACCTTGCTCGGTGTTGCCCGAGCGTTTGGCCGATACAGCAACACCGACGAGCCGTTACTGTCCAAGCTGTTCCCTCGACCGGTGACTCCCGCGCCGCCTTCGGCCGATGACAGCGACGCGACGCACCGCCGCTCCTTCAATGACTTCCGCTCCATCCTGCCGAGCTCTTTGCTCACCGTGTATCAGGGAGACACTCTGAGACGGAAAGGCTCCAGTCAACAGGTATGGATCAATCTGAGGAACGTAAAGAACAAACCTGAACCTAACCCATCAAAAAGAGATGATTTTCACAAATACGTTTTACTGTGTTTTGCAGGCCAGTCCAGAGAGAGCCTGTCTGACCCCCATCTCAGCTGCTGACCCCTCCGCACAGTACTTTGAAGGTAAGTCCCCGAGGAGAAGCAGTCGAGGCTGTTGGGTTGTGTATTACGACAGTAGAGTTTATAGAAACAGACAGAAGTACCAGCACGGGAGCAAAGTCATGTTCTGCTGTGGACGTATTCTAGACTCCCAAAAGAATCTCGATCAGTTTAAGTGAACGTTATGTTTAGAATGTCTTCACCTCTTTACCTTGATGTCAGAACTGAAGCTGTGAAAACATTCTAAACACAACGT
>NC_136651.1:1658309-1678309 GCF_949748355.1 Melanostigma gelatinosum | reverse complement strand
AGTTGGCTCATACAATATGTATCGTGAGGTGTTCCTGTGCAGAGACACAACATACAAAAGAGGGAATAAATCACTGTTTTATGAGAGACAGAGAGAAACTGATGAAGTCTGACTTTATGAAAAGATAAGTGCAGCAAATTCTCTGACCTTTTTAAGGAAATACAACTTTTTTTTTTGGTCAAGGAATCGCACGTCGTCCCAGAGCAAAGTTGGATCAACTTTCTGTTGTCTGTAAAATAAAAATAATTAAAAATTGGCTTTATACATCGTCGTAGTTGTTTGACAGAAAATCAATCTGCAACTATTTTGATAATCTGTTGCAAAAACCATTCTCTAGCTTCTGAAATGTGATGATTTTCTGCTTTTCTGTTTTATATGATCGTAAACTAAACTTAACTAAACTTTGCTTCATTCTGACATTTCATCGTAGACCCAACAATTAGTTGATTACTTGAGAAAACAATCAGCAGTTCGCTCCGGACCTAATCTTTGTACGATATTTGTATTTTCAGCCCAAAACCAAAGCCCACGAGGAGGAGCTGGAGCGCCACGCTCAGTTCCTTTTGGTCAACTTCAACCACATCCACAAGAGGATCCGCAGAGTGGCTGACAAATACTTATCTGGCCTGGCTGAAACGTGAGCATTGACGCACATGCTCATTCACTCAGAATACAACTCTGACTCTTTTAAGCTGTTTGAAATGCAGAAGCATGAACCGTGTTTTCCTTCTCTGCTCAGTTTCCCCCACTTGTTGTGGAGCGGCCGTGTGCTGAGGACCATGCTGGACATCCTGCAGACGCTTTCCCTCTCACTCAGTGCAGTAAGTCATGAAACAAGTGGACGAACTATCAGTGTAGCATCTATCTTTCATCTACCTCGTCTTTATACGTAAACTCTGCAATAGAAGTGGTCCGCCAGTGCGATCTCTGCACTTGAAGCTTTAGGTTTCCTTCTGCATAAAGAGAATGAATGCTCTACTATTATGGTGTTTATTTCAGATTGATTTCAACAGGATCACGCAAACAACAATCTCCTGCGGTCTGTTTGTGACGGCCTAACGGCGTGTGTGTACCAGTAATAATGATGTTTATGCCTCATTGCAGGACATTCATAAAGACCAACCTTACTACGACATTCCAGACACGCCGCACAGAATCACCGTCCCAGATACGTATGAAGCCAGAGAGGTAATGTTGCTTCATTAAGAACCAGTTATTCATCATTTCACCAAGTTGCTACTTGCCAAATACAAATCATATCTTTAATTTCAGAGCATAGTAAAGGATTTTGCTGCACGTTGTGGGGAGATCCTCAAAGAGGCTATGAAGTGGGCGCCGTCCGTGACCAAATCCCACCTCCAGGTGACACTACATCACAATATAACGAAAGAAAACCTCCACCCGTAGAGCACACGCGCTTAATAAAGTTGACATCGTGGCTGTAACTGTAACTGTTCTACTTCATTTTTCAGGAGTATCTGAACAAACATCAGAACTGGGTGTCGGGTCTCTCGCAGCACACCGGCCTGGCCATGGCCACAGAAAGCATCCTGCACTTCGCCGGTTACAACAGACAGAGCATAACACTGGGGGTAGGTCACAGAACTGACTTTTCAGATGCTACCGCTAACCAATGCTGCGAGATCATTGGGTTAAGTCTGAAATTAAAATGGCTCAAGGATGGAGCCTTGTGGGACGCCACAAACTAGAGCTGCTTAATTCACTGTTTCTTCATTTATGATGTTCTGCAGAGACAATCATTTTAGATTAATTTGCCCAAATATTTGTGATATACATCCAACACACTTACAGTCTATGTTTGTAAAGCCCCTGTTTGAATAAAGCCAAAAGGAACATTTGCATAACAGACGCCTACAGTATGTCTGAATGACAAAAAGCCGTCACTTTTACAGATAGATGAAGACAGAATGTTTCATATGTCTGGAAAGGAGCTCAAGAAAGTAGTCGTTGATTTGTTTTCCCCTGTAGTCCACTCAGCTGACTGAGAGGCCTGCCTGTGTGAAGAAGGACTACTCTAACTTCATGGCCTCCCTCAACCTCAGGAACAGATACGCTGGAGAGGTAAAACCACATTACCACATTACCATATTACCATATTGACTTTTAAAATGAGTGACCACAGAACGTCTCTTTTAGAGCAGCCACAAAACATTTGTTATCTAAATAAGCTGCACAACTTGTATTCTATATGCTTGTAAAACACAGAAACTGTACAGATGTTTAGTTTCTGAAACGTTTCTGATGGATATTGGAACCGTAACTCGACCGGCTCCTGTGGACATAGACTTTTCAACTTTTCATACCTCTGCTTCTCCTGCTCACGCGTGTTCTCTTTCCTCTGTAGGTGTCGGGTATGATCCACTTCGCCCAGATGGTTAAAGGACACTCCGATCTCAGCCGGCTGATGATCAAGCAGATGGGGGAGGCCTTAGACTCGGCCCAGCCGGAGGCCTTCACGGAGGCCATGTTCAAACTGGCTGCCTTGCTCATCAGCAGCAAAGGTCTCGCTAACTGCTAATATCTCACACTGATACTCTTTGGTAGTTCATCTTCATCTTCATCTTCCTGTAGATCGAAATCGGTGGCAGACAGAACTGCATCGTGAAAGCGAGTCCGATCTAAACGCTGATGGTTTCATTATTCTATAGTTGTTACGTTGTGCATTTAACATTTACTTCCATGTGTCCCCACCTTATATTCAGAGCTCTGTCTAGTCTCTAAAATGCTCTGGACTTCTTCTCCGGTCTCTCCAGACTGCAATCCTCAGCTCCTGCACCACCTCTGCTGGTCTCCTCTCAAGATGTTCACGGCCCACGGCATGGAGACGGCCATCGCCTGCTGGGAGTGGCTGCTGGCAGCTCGTGTTGGAGTGGAAGTACCGGTACGTCCTTTCTTCTTGTCCTTGTTGATGCATTTCGTCTTCTATATGAACTACAAATCTCCTCTCTCGGCTGCCGTAGTTCATGCGTGAGATGGCGGGAGCGTGGCAGATGACCGTGGAGCTTAAGATGGGCTTGTTCTCCGACGCCAAGGTGGAGGCCGATCCTCTGGCTGCATCGGAGGAGAGCCAGCCGATCCCCTGCCCTCCAGACGTCACCCCTCACCAAATATGGATCGAGGTCCGACCAAAAAACACATTCTGCTTGTTCTTATCGATCGTCTCCTCCTCCGTTGCTTCCTCTCATGTCGGCCCTGTTGTTCGTTCCCCCCTCTAGTTCCTAGGCCAGCGGTTTGAGATAGCGAAGTATTCCAGCGCAGATCAAGTGGAGATCTTCGGCAGTTTGCTGCAGCGCTCGCTGTCTCTCAACGTCGGAGGAGCAAAGAGTAGCCTGAACCGCCACGTAGCTGCCATCGGCCCTCGATTCAGGTCCTTTAACACACGAAGCTCCAAGATGAATAAATGGAATGTTACTTACCTTTCATTAGATGTTTATTCGTATTGTGTTGATATGTTTCTCTGCTTCAGGCTGCTGACTCTGGGTCTGTCTCTGCTGCACTCTGACGTCCTCACCAATTCAACTGTGAGAAATGTGCTCCGAGAGAAGATTTATTCTACAGCCTTCGATTACTTCAGGTACCCGCACACATTCACTCCATCACTAAAAGTGTTTTGGGGATTTATACAATAATTGAGTCCATACAACATCATATTATCCAGAGGTTTTGGGTGATGTCTTCGTACTGCTTGGTTTCTCCAAAACAACCCAAAGGAACAAATGATAGAAAGTAGAATTCGTACTAATTCACAAATATTAGCATGCTAACACGCTAAACTAAGATGGTGAACATGCTCAACATCAACATGTTGGCATGCTGACGTCAGCATTTAAGTCAAAGCACAGAGAATAACACAGCTGTGATGTAACCCTCCCCTCTCTGTCCCTCCAGCACTCCTCCAAAGTTTCCCACCCAAGGTGACAAGTTTCTCCGCGAGGACATCAGCGTCATAATCCGTTTCTACACCAGCATCCTGTCCGACAAGAAGTACCTGGCAGCGTGCCACCTGGTCCCACCCGGTGAGCTTGGTACGACCCCGGCCCCGAGCACGCTCTCTGCCGGGATATTCGGATCGCTTATCGTGTCCAGCACTTCTCCGATTTCTCTCTTAAGTAAGCCTAAAGCGGTGGAGCTCGGACTGCACTGCCGCAGGGGCATGCTTTATTTTATACGCATGACAAATCTGACGCCGTTTGTCCTCACGATGCTGCAGATAGATCCTGGTTATCTGTCCGTCTATGTTATGAACCCGGCTTTAGATTGTTTTAATAGAGTTAGTTTCTTTCAATGTTCTTTTCTTGGTCCCTCTTATTTACTCCCTCCAACTCTGTCTTTCCCTTTTATTCCTCTTTCTCCTTCTATCTTCTGATACCTCTACGATCAACCTGTTTTCTACCCTTAATGTTTGCGTGATGTTTAAAGTGTGTCTGTATGAGGTGCTTCTCCACAGTCAGTGTTTCACTACAGTAGATTTGTCATCCGCGTTAAGATGCACGATAATTCATCATGTCAGCCCCGCCCGTCTGCCCCTCCGACTTCAACAGGAGAAATGCTTTTTCTTCCAACCCCAGAACATCCTCTCCTCTTCATTCCCGACGACTTGAGAGAAAAGGAACGATCTCATTCTCATAAACATCAAAGCGCTTTCAGGTAGACGAGCCCTCCAACCGCTGATCCTGGATCCGATTAATCTGACCCCCAAAATAATATCTGACCCGGTATCAGTGGTTCAAGGCAACTTCTACCGCCGCTGGTTTGCCTGCTTTCAAATGCATGACCATCACAGCAGCAGAGGAGTCTTCAGGAACTCCCTCATCATCGATCATATGCTGGATGTTTGCCGGCTTAAGAAACTTCTACCCGAGCTTTCCTTTCGCTCAGGTCTTCATCTATGAGTTGGTTGCTTGCGTCTCGTACTAAATATGTGTGTGTGTGTGTGTGTGTGTGTGAATCAGACAACCAGGACCCGTCCCTGCACAGTCTGTCGGTGATGAACGCCGCCGACCTCCGGAGCAACACGGACTCCAGTGTCCGCTCCCAGCAGAGCGGCCAGGGATGGATCAACACCTACCCGCTGTCCAGCGGCATGTCCACCACGTCCAAGAAGTCAGGTGCCGCTGATCACCAGCTCGTCTCGCCTCCACATATCCAATGACGTAAAGGGAATTACCCACAATGCATCGCGTTGTGACGTTAAACGCGGGGTTACCGGTGGAAGCCAGAGACTTAAAGAAAATAATGTACAAGGAGGAGAGAAACATTAAGGATTAAAGATGGAACATAAAAACATGGACGATATTACACAGATTCATTTGTTATTGAAGCTGTTTTGAAAAAAAACAAGCAAATAGATTATTTGATAAATACCTCTCACCTCGTGGGGAAAGATTATAAATTTAGGGAGTAAAAACTACAAAATAAATACCCACAAAACTGAGGGTTTAGTTCCGGGTTTAAGTCTTTAAAGTGACCCAGTGTCTGTCCCTCTCGTCCACATCTTAGGGACGTCCAAGAAGAGTAACAGAGGAACGCAGCTCCACAAGTACTACATGAAACGCAGGACTCTGCTGCTGGCCTTACTGGTGAGGGGTGATGAAGATGATGATGATGATGATGCGTTTCTGGTTTTAACTCTACTGCTCTGTCTCCCTCCCTCCCTCCCTCCCTCCCTCCCTCCCTCTCCAGGCCAGTGAGATCGAGCGCTTGACGACGTGGTACAACCCGCTCTCCACTCAGGAGCTGGCCATCTCCACGGAGCAGTCGGTGGAGACCAGCATCGCCAACTGGAGGTCCAAATACATCAGTCTGACGGAGAAGCAGTGGAAGGACAACGTCAACCTGGCCTGGGGCATCGCGCCCTACCTGGCTATGCAGCTACCAACCAGGTCAACACACTCCCCCAAAAATGATTTCAATCTGCTCATTAAAATAATCGTCACCGTTGATTCTTCATTTTGAACTCCTTGGTTTCCAGGTTCAAGAATGACGCCATTGTTGCTGAAGTGACCCGGCTGGTGAGGTTGGACCCCGGAGCCGTCAGTGATGTACCGGAGGCCGTGAAGGTGAGATCGCTCAGTCCATGAGCTGTGTGTGTGTGTGTGTGTGTGTGTGTATTCATACTTCCTCTCCTGGTTTTACCTCCTAGTTCCTGGTGACGTGGCACACCATCGACGCCGACTCTCCCGAGCTGAGCCACATCCTGTGTTGGGCTCCGGCGGACCCGCCCACCGGTCTGTCCTACTTCAGCAGCATGTACCCTCCTCACCCTCTCACCGCTCAGTACGGGGTTAAAGTGCTGCGCTCCTTTCCCCCGGTAAGTCACACACGCGTGTTTTCTTTCAGCAGTCGACGTCAGAAGAATCCCGCTCTCTTTAACGTCACGTTGTCTCTCGGTAGGACGCCATCTTGTTCTACATTCCTCAGATCGTTCAGGCTCTCCGTTACGATAAGGTAAACACAAACTACTGGATCTTAAACGATCAGTTCAAGCAGCTGATTTGTTGAAGGTTCGACCGTCGTTTACGCAGCGGTGGCACTAACCTCCGCTTCTCTCTCCGGCTCAGATGGGTTACGTGAGGGAGTACATCCTGTGGGCGGCCCAGAAGTCTCAGCTTCTCGCCCACCAGTTCATCTGGAACATGAAGACCAACATCTTCATGGACGAGGAGGGACACCAGAAAGACCGTGAGTGCAGCTTGTTCGCTCATGGTTTGGTTTTACTCGCCGCGGTGAAGCCGGCGCGAGGTGGAAGTGACGGAAAATGACACAATCACGACCTGCACGGTGGCGGTTGGTGCACACAGCTTTTCAGACGTGTCTGTGTTTTCAGATCAATTTGCAGCCAAATCAAATAGTTTACAAGATATTCATTTGTTTCTTTACAATGCATCCAATTGTGCATTCGTTTACGTTAATGTGATGTGTTTTCTTGCCTCATTAAATGAAGTTGTGTTGATGTAACCTCATGATTTTCTGCGTAGCCGACATCGGGGAGCTGCTGGAGCAGATGGTGGAGGAGATCACGGGTTCTCTGTCGGGTCCGGCCAAAGACTTCTACCAGAGAGAGTTCGACTTCTTCAACAAGATCACCAACGTGTCGGCCATCCTCAAGTAAACCCAGCACCGTGACGCTGTGCATTGTCAGCAGAGAAGGGAATGCTTTCACAGTGAAATGTAAACCCTGGTTTATTTTAATCTTCCAGGCCGGTTCCAAAGGGAGAGGAGCGGAAGAGAGCCTGCCTCAAAGCGCTGTCGGACATCAAAGTCCAGCCAGGTGACGATCTCTTCCACAGCGAGGATTAAACACAGCAAAAAGCTTGTAAAAAGACAGAAAAATTATGAATAACAAACAATGAAAACAGACTGAATTGTCTCTCCAGAGATCACAGATAAAAGATGTTTGTTCCATGTGGAAGTGTCTCTGATTGTTTTGTGAGCATTCTCAGCCCATTAAGTTATTGAATTATGAATATTTGCGTCGCTGTGACTCTCTAAACTTGTTGTTTTGTAGGCTGTTACCTACCAAGTAACCCTGAAGCCATCGTGCTGGACATCGACTACAAGTCTGGAACACCCATGCAGAGGTAAACGGGGAGGCATCTTGCCCGGTCCTCGACTGATAAATATACATGTATTTGGTTATTTCTCTTTCACGGCACGTCACAACAAGCTAAACACGGTCAGACCGAAGCAGACTTCACTCTCTATAGCGTGACGGCTTTACAAACCCTGCTTTACCGTGTGCACTGGAAAAACCCAATTATGGCACCATGACCTGTAAATAACAAAATATCCAGTCTTGCACTTCATGGCAAGACAATGGCAAACATACAAACATATATTCCTACTTACATGATGTTTGTAATATGCCAACATAGACACTTTTAGCTCATATACATGTGATTAATTGGCTCCTGCACATATAATGTCGTGTTCTCTGTCGCAACAGTGCCGCCAAGGCGCCCTACCTGGCCAAGTTCAAGGTGAAGCGCTGTGGGGTGAGCGAGCTGGAGCGGGAGGGTCTCCGCTGCCCGGAGGACTCTCTGGAGGACGGAGAGGACAACCCGGACGGATCGCGCAGGATTTGCTGGCAGGCGGCCATCTTTAAAGTGGGAGACGACTGCAGACAGGTGCCGAGCTCGTTCGCTGGGACGTTTTCAGGGGAGGGAGCTTCTCTTGTGACCCTCCTGCGTTTTCTTTTTTACTCTGCAGGACATGCTCGCTCTGCAGATCATCGGGCTCTTTAAGAACATTTTCCAGCTGGTCGGCCTGGACCTGTTCGTCTTCCCCTACAGAGTGGTGGCCACCGCACCGGGGGTAAGACTTCACCTCCCATCACTCCCTCCATTTGCCTCAGGGGGCTTTACAGTCTGTACAGCATTCTCTCTAGTGGCCACCAGGGGGCGACTCCTCTGGTTGTATAGAAGTCTATAGAAAATGACTCTACTTCTCTCTTGATTTATTACCTCAGTAAACATTGTAAACATGAGTTTATGTCTCAATCTCTAGTTTCAAGTCTTCTTCAATACAGCATGATGTTCATTTAGTACATTATGGTCCATTTAGAGTCACACAGACCATAAAGCAGGGGATGCTTTAGGGCGGGGCTACAGTGATTGACAGGTCTCTACCAGAGCGTGAGGTAAAGGGGCGTGTTTAAAACTTTACGTGATTGTGTCCCGTCACTCATGACTGAAGGCAATGATGGCCGGAACGTTTTCCAAACATTTGCTGACCCGGTATTGTTCTCCTCAGTGTGGCGTGATCGAGTGCATCCCCGACTGCAAGTCCAGAGACCAACTCGGCCGGCAGACGGACTTCGGGATGTACGATTACTTCCGCAACCAGTACGGCGACGAATCCACGCTGGCCTTCCAGAAGGTGTGCAGACTGGAAACATTTGTGTGATCGTGAACCAATCGATTGCGTCTAAACTAAAACACAGTTTAAAGTTGTTCTTATAAATCATTAAACACTGAAGTCTTCTTCTTCTTCTTTCCACAGGCTCGGTATAACTTCATCCGCAGCATGGCCGCCTACAGCCTCCTGCTGTTCCTGCTGCAGATCAAAGACAGACACAACGGCAACATCATGCTGGACAGCAAGGGACACCTCATCCACATAGGTATGGGTCATGCACTGTACATGTAACGGCTGATGCCATGACGGAGAGGAGCTCCGACAGGGAGCTTCCATTCAGTTCCATTGCGGTGCGT
Source organism: Melanostigma gelatinosum (assembly GCF_949748355.1). Taxonomy (NCBI): domain Eukaryota; kingdom Metazoa; phylum Chordata; class Actinopteri; order Perciformes; family Zoarcidae; genus Melanostigma; species Melanostigma gelatinosum. The sequence continues at coordinate 1,669,076 of NC_136651.1, read as the reverse complement.
TCACCACTGCTACGTCCTTTTTCTTTTCTGTCTGCAGACTTTGGCTTCATGTTCGAGAGCTCTCCTGGAGGAAACCTGGGCTGGGAGCCGGACATCAAGCTGACCGACGAGATGGTGATGATCATGGGAGGCAAGATGGAGGCCACGCCGTTCAAGTGGTTCATGGAGATGTGCGTCAGAGGGTATCTGGCTGTACGGTAAGAAGAAGCCGGCAGTGTGTTCGTCTCCTCCTCGTGCTTTGTGACGGGAGAAAGATGAGCCGCGCAGATAACGTTTGTTGTAATTTGTTTCTCCTCCGAACATAAAGGCCGTACATGGACGCCGTGGTTTCTCTGGTGACCCTCATGCTGGACACGGGACTGCCGTGCTTCAGAGGACAAACCATCAAACTCCTCAAGTAAGTCCAACAGTCTGTCAAATGCATCACCTTAGTTACTGCTGAATTGATTCATGTTAATAATCAGCAATACATAAGACTGCAGACAGACAGGCAGAGACCAGCTGGTGAACATAGTGCAGCTCCAGAGACAGATATTAACTCAGGAGCTGGTGGAGACCAAAGACAGAGCTAAGAGAGAATATAGGACTCGCATCAGATGTTGATGTTGTTCATCGTGTTGTTGTGTTTGCAACGTGTGGCCAAGATAGCAATGAGTTCAAACATGAACGGTTATCTTTTCTTTTGTTTCATCAGAGGACGGTTTAATCCTCAAATGAGTGAGAAAGAAGCTGCAGCGTTCATCATCAAAGTCATCCAAAGCTGTTTCCTCAGCAGCAGGTATGAGAAAGTCCCTCCTCTCTCGTCTACACGTGTAACAACAATCTGCATACGTGTGGTCAGATCCTCACATGACCTCACGCAGCACGCGCAAACTCACATATTCCAACTTGTTGTTCAACAGGAGCAAAACGTACGACATGCTGCAGTACTACCAGAACCAAATACCCTACTGAGGTCCGCTGTACGTCCAAGACCAGCGCCTCCACACCAAGCAATGCAAAGCCTTCTCCTCGTGTTTTTAATGATTTTAAGGAGGCGGTGGATGAGATTTACTCAACGTGGCACTTTGATCCTAATGCTCCACTTGTATCCAGCGTGACTGTGCGGTGTCTGCTTTTATAATGCACCTCTGCGTTTCAAAAAGTACGTCTTTAATGAACTCGAGAGCGAAGAACAATGTGCGACTTTCAACCAAAGGAGGTTTTGAATCACCCTTTAAGTGTTTTCTTCTCGACGCTGTTTGTTCCGAGCACTCGCTGTCACAGGAGAGGGCGGGAAGGGAGCCGCAGTCACGATGTTTGTCAAAGCAGCTGTTATCATCGTTTGGTTACGACGCTGTTTCCACTTTTATGCACTTTATAGGTCGCAGTGTTTCATCGGCTTCTCCTCAAACTGAGATGATGAGTTTGATATCGTGGATGAGAACAATCTGAGGTTTAATCAGCTGATCAATAGACTGGCAGTATTTCTTTCTGAGTTCGGAGAACAAAAGCTGGTAGATTGATTCCTGATCAATCGTTTAATGGAACGGTCGTCTTTAGGAATGTTCGTGTTTAGAGATTGACATGTAACTACGCTGTAGAATATTTGCTGCAGAATCACATCAACATTGCAGGTATTACTGTGATTCACGCTGAACATGTAGAGCTAAATGTGAAGAACATAATAATAATAATCCTCAAAGCCGGTCATGTCAGCTTTTAGCTTTGACTCGTTTGTTTAGAGGTTGTTTTTTGTCACGACAGGAACTTAACGAGGATTAACTTAACTTTAGAGCATCTGAAGAGCTTTGGTCTTTTGTTTCCACAGTAGAGCAGGGGATGCTTCAGGGCGGGGCTACACTGTGATTGACAGGTCTCTACCAGAGACGTATACGCCGTCTCTATGTCCCGCCTGCTCAGTCCATATATGGTCACTTCCTGTTGACTTTTTGCACAAAAGCAAAGATGGCGACGGCCAAAACACCAAACTGGAGGCTTCAAAACATCAATCCACAAACCGACGGCCTCAATACATTTTATTTCGATTTTATTTTAAGGAAATGTCACAACCGGCACACAGTTTTTAATACTACAGATATATCAATATTGCAGTACTTTCCTCAGTGTCAGCGAGAGATAGTGACTTTTATTTGAACTCCATGTTGCCCTCTTTGAGTTCCTGGAGTGGAAACGTTGCTCTACAGCCGATATATTTCTACCCGTCTTAATACAAAGTATCACAAACATGTTTGCGTACCCTTGAAAGTACTTGTACTAAGTGACCCTGTTAGAGAACATTCCTCTTTGTGTATCTGAGCTATATGGAACCTCTGGGGTTTGACTGATGCAGATGATGAAACTTAAAAAGCCATTTCTCCTACCCGTACAGGTGGAAACACGACGTAGTAAGAATATACAAACCTAACCTTATGCAATATATTTGTGAATGTTGTATTTTGCGTGTTGTGTTCAACAAATGACTTCTGATTCCCTTCATCCCGATCCGCGTGAGAAGTGATTTCATTTGTTTCCGTTACATAGTCGAGTGTGTTTAAGTACACAGAAGTACTTGTGAGAGGAGAGCTGTTGAAGACAAAGCCATTTTTAATGTAGTGTTTTAAATCATGTCAGCTGATGTGTATACATATATAAACGTCTGTGTGAAGACTTCTGATTGACAGATTAAATGTTCAAACTTCAGAGTCTCATGATGGCTTTTACTTTGATGTTTTCTGTCTTTATTTCCTCTCTCGCTCTCTTTCTCTTTCTCTCTCTCTCTCTCTCTCTCTCTTGCTGCGTCTTTCCTGGTGTCTTATTTCCTGTCTCTTGTCTTTCTATCGAGTCTCTTACATAATGCATGTATTATTGTAAAAAGTGGATGGTTACAGTCCTTTGTTCTGTTCAAAGTAATCAAAATGACAAAGAATAAATCCTTGTCATGCTTTTATTGCTTCTGAAAGAGGTATTGAAGGATGACTCCCTGACGTTATTTGTTCATAGCGATGCTTTAAAATGAAAAGTGAGCCGCTGATCATGTGTGGAAGCTGCTCCACGACAAACGAAGGAAGGGGAGTTGGACGGGAATGCAGCTGGTTGTGTTGACCTCTGACCGCTCTGCCACAACAGACTTTAAATCGTGACATTCTGGTGGTTCATCGCATATAAACTCATTCATTTATGCCCTGTTTCGTAAGTTAAATGTTATGTATAAAAATGCATCACAATTATTTATATATGTAAATATGTGTGTGTGTGTATATATAATGAATTATTTATGATTCATTATTATAAAAAATAACGTTAATGCTCCAACACCAAAATAAACCTTAAAGTTTACGTTTTAGTGGAGATTGAAAATCAGACGAGCAACATGTTGTGTTCAGACTTTTGTAAACTGAAACTTTATTGTCAGAACTGAGTCAAATAACAGAAGGAACAGAGGACTCACCTGTTCTACTTTAACCACAGAGCGCCATCTAGTGCTCAGCAACAAACTCCACAGATGGTCAGTGGTGGAAGAAGTATTCTGATCCTTTACTATCAGCTAAATGTACTCAAAATACTTAAAATATAAGTATTGATACAATCCAGCTCGCTGTATAAATGTCTACTTATTGTTTTGTACTGTTTTTTGTCCCGCTTGTATTTCTCTCTTGGTTTGTGCTCTTGTTTCCTAACATGTTTTTTCATTAACTAACTCCAAGTGTGTATAAAAGTGTATAAAAATACAGGAATAGCTCAAATAATTGCACCTTTTGTTTGTTTTTTTGTTAATATGTTTTATTGATTTTAATAGTTTGTAGCCCACTATAGGTTAGGCATTACAAAACATTTATATTTGACTTCAATTATTTACTACAAATGGAAATCCTTCGGTTGGAGGTTACAGAAGATACACAAACATGAAATCAAACAATTGTATGAATTGGTCAAAGGAGGAGTAGAGTAATACAATATAAATAATAATAACAATATTACAAATAATTAATAATTGTACGCTCTTTTACATATGTATATATATGTATGTATATATATGTGTATGTACATATATATATACATATGTGTATGTATATATATATATGTATATATATATGTACATATATATGTATATATATACATATATTTATATATGTATATATATGTATGTACATATATATGTGTATATACATATATATATACATATGTGTATGTATATATATATATGTATATATATATGTATATATAATACGTTTTTACGTTTTTAACCTGGATTAAAAGTATTTAACAAAAACAAAACTTTATTTAGCAAGTACAGCTATTCAATAACTGTAGTGGAGTGAAAAGTACAATATTTGCCTCTGAGATGTTGAATACAAGTATACAGGTACACAAAGTGTGAATACTTCAGTACAAGTACCACAAAACGGTACTTGAGTAAATGTACTCTGTTTATTAGTCATAGCCGCAGGTGTCCTCCTCCATTGCCTGAGTGACGTCACGGGGATGGGCAGGTCACGTGGTCGCGTCGGAGCGAAACCTGTTGGTTTAATGTTTCTGAAACAAGAGAAGAAGAAAAAAGGAGGAGGAGGAGGAGAAGAAGAAGCGAGGAAGAGAAGCGACCAAGGTAAGTGAGGAAGGACTAACGGACTGTATCGACATCCCATAATCCGATGTATCGATCACTGCGGTGCGTCGGTGTCGCTCAGGAGTCATTACTGTGTGGAATGTGAACTTTTTACTGTCGAACAGTCAGTAAACGTAACGTAAGTTTACCGCTTCTGTCGTGACTAAACTTTCAAAAACTGTTTACGACTAAAACTAACGTACTTAAATATAATCCCTATGAACACGATAATAACGTTAAACGGACTCAAATTATTGAATTGGTTTGACTCGAGCCTCTGGCTCAGAGCCATCGTCTGTTTTTACGTCATTAGGCCTCCTTGACGGCACACAGTTTATATCTATTTAGTACTTTATATTGTCTCTATATTAATGTCATGTTATATCAGAGCTGACATGTGTATATATATTATATACACACTCCTGTAGTGTTATAACACAGCTTCCTCATAACAGGAGGCGTCTGTTTATGTATTAGTACACAAAGTGTTGATGTATTAGTACACAAAGTGTTGATGTATTAGTACACAAAGTGTTGATGTATTAGCACACAAAGTGTTGATGTATTAGTACACAAACTGTCATCTTCAATGTGGACAGTTATCCTCGGAGGAAGTATTCTGATCCTTTACTGAAGTAAAAAGTACTAATACAACACTGTACAACATACTATGTTACTAGTAAAAGTCCTGCATTGGAAACCTTACTTAAGTAAAAGTAAAAGTACTCGCTGTGTAGTGAAATGTTCCCTGTCAGTATTTTACGACATGATGTTTTTTGGATTAATATTACTGTACTTAACAATTAAAAGTGTGTTTAAAATATGTTACTTCAGGAAAGGAAAAATGTACTGAAGGTATTAATAAAGTAAAAGCACTCATGTGTTGTGGTTAATTTGCAGAATATATTATATTGCTGGATTATGATGATTGATGCGTTTATTTGTTCATCACTTTAATGTTGCAGCAGATCTTAATTACTTCATATGTGCTGGTGGATTAATACGTTTAAAGTGACACCTTCACAATGTTTGTTGAGTCCAAACCTCAACATTATCACTAAAACATTACAATTATTGACCCAAACCTTCACTTTTGTGAAGCTGGAACCATTAAATACTTCCCTTTGTCGCCACTTAATTATCTGATTGATCCACTGAAACATTCTCTGTTTCCAGCTTCAGGATTTGCTGCTTTGTCTCAGCTTCATATCACTGTAAATGTGAATATCTGTATTTGAGCTTGTGATTGGACAGAACAAACCTCTCATAGCTTCCTGTCTCTCTCTCTGCGTGTTTACAGGAGAATCCTCGGCTCTCTGTACGTTCACACCAGGTTTGCATTCTGACCTGCAGGCCAATGTAAGTGGTGCTGAGTGACTGCGTGTGAAAGAGGTATTCAAGCACAGTTCATACTCTTCTTTTAAACTCTCGGGATCAATAAAGAAACGGGCTTTTAAGGGCTGATTGGGTGTCGAGAATGTATTTCTGTGCTGCTGGTAAGTTGAGCATTTTGGGAAACGACACATTGTTACAACAACTACAACAACAACAGCAGTGCTACATATTTGGGTGCAGCACAAAAATGCATTCGTGACTCAGCTTGCATGAGGAAGGTGGATGGCGTTCTCTGGTGACCTCGGGTGCTTGTGGGTAATCTGTCGGTTTGTGGAGTAAACAGACTCATGCATGGAACTCTTGAATGTATAATTAGAATTTCTCATAATTCTGGGACTTTTAATCTTCTGGCTTCTTCTTTTTTTACATTTCCTCTTTCTTTGTCTTCTCGGTTCTGTTTGATTTTTTTTAATCGATACATGTTCTGGTCATTTGTGAGGATTTGCTGCTTTCGTTGTCTTATAAAATAGTAAATTGTAGAACTTTTAGTTTTGGACTGTTTGAACCAAACAAAACATTTGAAGATGTCGAGTGAAGCCAAAGCTTCACGTGTTAAAGCTGCATTCTCTCTAGTGTCCACCAGGGGGCGACTCCTCTGGTTGTATAGAAGTCTATGAGAAAATGACTCTACTTCTCTCTTGATTTATTCCCTCAGTAAACATTGTAAACATGAGTTTATGTCTCAATCTCTAGTTTCAAGTCTTCTTCAATACAGCATGATGTTCATTTAGTACATTATGGTCCATTTAGAGTCACACAGACCATAAAGCAGGGGATGCTTTAGGGCGGGGCTACACGCTGATTGACAGGTCTCTACGTCACTCCTCCTCAGTCCAGATATGGTCACTTCCTGTTCACTGGCTGTAAAAAAGCCAAGATGGCGACCACCAAATTGCTGAACTCGAGGCTTCAAAACATCCACAAACCAATGAGTGTCGTCACGATGACTACGTCCACTTCTTATAAACAGTCTATGAGATGTCCTACGTTTTAATCTGTTATTTGTTTATTTTATTAAACATCAGAAAAATGCACAAGATGATATATTTAAATGTCCATTTTTGTCCAAAACTCAAAATTGTCTACTTTACAATTTTAAAAGCAGCAGATCCTCATTTGAGTCGCTGGAAGCAGCAAATGTTTGTTGCTTCTGCTTTCAAAAAATACTTTAAATAGTTAATAAATGATCAAAATAGTTGTCAAGCAGCTAATTGTTTGAGCTGAAAGAAAAATAATTCCTTGAAAGACATTTAAACAAGACTCAATGTGTGCGCGCTCTCTCAGGGACCATCAGCATCCTCATGTCCAATGGAGGAGGCTTTTACGGACGCACTGAGCGCGTCCGCCAGTCGCCGTACTACGACCAGGTGCCGCCCGGCTCGTTGCCCCGAGCGGACTCCTACGACCTGCTGAGCGAGCGGAGAGCGGCCCCCCTCGCCCGGAGCGCCGACCCGCTCCCTCCTCCGCCCCTGCCGGACCAGCCTCCCGTGGGACCCGAGTTCGATCCCGGCGGCAGCGAGGTCGAGACGGACCCGGACCACGACCCGGCGCTCGACATCAAACCGGTCCACCGCTTCATCCCGGACTCCTGGAAGAACTTGTTCAGAGCAAGCAACCGCAGCAGTGACCCGAATAGTTCCATGCCCGCCTCCTCATGTAACAACAACAACAACAGTACCAGCGACGGGGTGCGCTGCTCACCGCCGCACTCCCCCTCCGTCCCCGGATCGTACCGAGATCCGTATGGCGGCTCGGCCGGCAGCTACAACTCGCGCAAGGAGCTCCTGGAGCTACGGGACGCCCACGAGTCCGTGTCGGGGCGCACCCACCACACGGGTCTGACCTACAGCGAGCGGGTGGAGGAGTACAATCAGCGCTACGCCTACATGAAGTCCTGGGCGGGGCTGCTGAGGATTCTGGGATGCGTGGAGCTCCTGCTGGGAGCTGCCGTGTTCGCCTGCGTCTGCGCTTACATCCACAAAGACAACGAGTGGTTCAACATGTTCGGGTACTCGTCTCCCGGAGGAGGCTACTCCGGAGGAGGCTACGGCGGCGTCACAGGCGGGTCCTACTACTCGGGCCCCAAGACGCCGTTTGTGTTGGTGGTGGCGGGGCTGGCCTGGTTGGTGACGGTGATAGTGCTGGTGCTGGGGATGACCATGTACTACCGCACCATCCTGCTGGACTCGTCCTGGTGGCCTCTGACGGAGTTCACCATAAACCTGGCGCTGGCGGTGCTCTTCATGGCAGCCGGTAGGTTTGTCCTTGTGCGTTTCATTTTACTTGTTAAACTCTCGTTGTTAACAGCTGATGTTTGCGAGATCTAATTTAGATTAAAGGGACAGTGTGTACGCTTTAGTGGCATCTAGTGGTGAAGTTCCAGATTGCAACCAACTAAATGCTCCTCTGCTCGCCTCCTTCTTTTTCCAAGTGTTGGAGAGCGTCGGTGTCCTTCAGGTAGAGAGAGTTATCTTCAGGACAACTCGGAGCTGCTCTTCTCAATACTCGGTTCTTCAACAAAGTCACGATATAAAGTCATTAATGTCAATAAGATGAATACCATTTCTGAGTGAAGTTCATAAAGAATCAGGAAGTCATTCCTCCTGCTTTGTCTCAGTCAGCGATGGCCGACTGGATTGGGTTTCACTTTTGTTCACAGATGAATTGTCTTTTTACCCGCAAATATTTTCATGCACAGTAACGAGCGTCGTTGCCGTCAACTTCACTTCATCTGGTTTCAAAGTATATTTTTCCCGCTAAATATTGTTTTCCTGTTTGTTGGCCAGGCATCGTCTACGTCCGAGACACGACCCGCGGAGGCCTCTGCTCCTACCCGGTCTTCAACAACGGCATCAACGGGGCGTTCTGCAGGACGGAGGCGGGCCAGATCGCCGCCATCATCTTCCTGTTCGTCAATTTGGTCGTGTATCTGATCGGAGCCGCCGTGTGTCTCAAGCTGTGGAGACACGAAGCTGCACGCAGATACCGGGAGAAGCACGGCCACGAGGTCAGAGCTCTTTGGCTTGTTCTGAGGGTTGGGCTTCTTTGAATTAAAGGAGTATTCCAAAGATATCTGTCACTTTGATGACACACACGGACTGCGATGCAACAGCAAACCACAGAATTTGCTAACGGGCTTACAGCCTTCGAGGGATGAGAAGGTGGAGTCCTGCCTGTGTGCTGCAGGAGGGCATCGTGTGCACATTGCTTACAGCGATGCTCGTTATTGAGAATCACAACGTGTGAAACTCTTGTTCTGATGTCTTGTTTGTTTCTGTTTTGGTCTCTTAAAGGAGTCGTCCAACCTTTCAGGACATATGAGTTACAGTCTCCCTCAGAGTCAGAGGAGAAGATTGATACCACTCGTTTGTTTGTGGGATAAATAGGAAGTGAAAACCAGGAGACGGTTAGCTTAGCTTAGCATAAAGACTGGAAACGGGGGGAAACAGCTAGCCTGGCTCCATCCAAAGGTAACAAATATGTGACACAATGTGGAAGACCTCAGTCGCAGCTAAATCCAATGAAGATCAACACACTTTGTTTTTATCCTGGTAAGATGCTAATGCTGTTAGCCAACTTAATACTTTAGCAAACAAAGACAAATCCGTCCACCAGCACTTCTAAAGCGCACACAATCTCGTTTGTTTCTCAAGAAAGTGTGAAGACGAGATGTTGTGGACTAGTTTAGTGTTCAGTGAGCTTTAAAGGTGCTGATACAGAGCCAGGCTAGCTGTTTCCCCCTGTTTCCAGTCTTAATGCTAAGCTAAGCTAACCGTCTCCCAGCTGCAGCTTCATATTTAGCGGACAGACAGAGTGGCATCGATCTTCTCGTCTAACGCGCTGACATTCTGTCACAAGGATCCTTTAACAGTTCCTCCTCATTGCTGGTGTTGATGGATTGTATGTTTTGCGTACACAGATGTATCCCGCCGACACGCGAGCTGCACAGTCACTGGTGAGCGTCTGCAACATGAAGACATGAAGTGTTGATGAAAGCATGACAGTCGCCCCTCTTTCTATTCTCTTCGGGATTCATTTGTCTTTGTTTTCCTGCAGATGCCGGCGGTTTCCGCTCCACCACACAGAGCTCCAGTGCAGGTCGAAGGCTCCTCAGTGGTTCCCATCAAAGCTGCTCCAGCTCACATTCTGCAGGGAGCGATACCATCAGGACACATTCCAAGACCCGTTATTGTGCCCGACTACATCGGGTAAGAGCTGCTCACCATGCATCACACTGTTACTGTCCACACCAGCACTCCTATCCATACTCTTATCCCTTCTTTTTCACTATTTTGTGCGGAAAAAAGACAATTAATGAAGAAAATAATCTTTTTTTATTCTCGTATGTAAACAAAGTCTTTCTTGAGCAGCAACGCAAGAAGTTCTAAAATCTTTAAAACACATTCTCAGCTCAACGATTATCTAAGTGATTATCTTTCATTGGTTATCGTGTTCTTCTGCTCAAACTCCGTGTGACATCACTAACGTGTGACATCACTGACGTGTGACATCGCTGACGTGTGACATCGCTGACGTGTGACATCGCTGACGTGTGACATCGCTGACGTGTGACATCGCTAACGTGTGCATCACTGACGTGTGACATAGCTGACGTGTGACATCGCTGACGTGTGACATCGCTGACGTGTGCATCACTGACGTGTGACATCGCTGACGTGTGACATCGCTGACGTGTGACATCGCTGACGTGTGACATCACTGACGTGTGACATCGCTAACGTGTGCATCACTGACGTGTGACATAGCTGACGTGTGACATCGCTGAC
>NC_136651.1:1560809-1653309 GCF_949748355.1 Melanostigma gelatinosum | reverse complement strand
GAGAATCGTCGTTAGTTGCAGCCGTTAATGTAATGAATTACAGATAACATTCATCTGATGACACCGTAGTGTTTGATTTAAGGATACTTTAGCCCTGAAAATAACAAAATGTATTAAAAGCTTTTAAAACCAACAGTATATCGATACATATTTAGTTAACAATTAACAATGAAAGAAATATAAAGCATTAGAATGCAAAAAATGCTTTTTAGTTTTTTATTCACCATCAAATTAGTTGTTAAATTAAATTGATTATTTCAGTTAAAACAAAGAAGTGTAAATATATATATATATATATTTATTTCCACTTCTTTTGTGTTGGGATAAATAGACAAATAACCAATGTTGGTGTGCCAACACCAAAATAATTAATTTAATTTGTATAATAATTTAAATATGTATATATATATATTTCAATTAATAAATATATATTATACATGTTCATTTAAATATATAAATAATTTAATTCAACATATATAATTATGGGAGCCCATGTCTGCAGCCAAAAACAAAAAAGATTAAAATAATTTGTTGCTGGCGGAAAAAAAGATTAAAAAATTGATTATTCTTTTTTTTTCTTCTTTTGGTCAGTGTTATGGTTACAGATGGATGCACAAAAAATGTTGCATTTTTATTTTTTTAATGCTGGTGAAAATATATATATATGTATAAGTATATATATATATGTATATGTATATATGCTTTCGGGACATTTCAGTGAAGGCTGAACGAGGACTTCCGGTATCGTTGACGGTAAGGTGACGCCTGTGAGAGGGGGCGGGGCTACATGGGGCCGAGAGCGGCGCTCACCTGGGTGTGGCCTGGACTGTGTTTTTATCAGCAGGTGCAGTTTCAGTTGAAACATTTGAGGCGGAGGAGAGAGACGCAGAGACACGGAGACAGGGAGACAGGTGAGACAATCCTCAGGCTGTGGGTTTAACACCGGACACTTGTGGTTTTATAAAATCTTCGATAACTTGTTACCTGTAGCGACCACAGACAGGTGTGTTGTTGGAGACTTTTAAATCAATTATCTCCTCCACACCATCTGTGTTGTCAAAAACAATGCTGTTTAAAAGTGCGGAATTATTATGAATAAACCCGCTACGTGTTTGAATATGTTGGCTGTCACTTTATTTGGATTAAACAGGAAGTTTTGTGGTTTTAAAGTTAAAATTACTCGAATTTCAGTCTGACGCGCCAGACCCGGGAGGGGAATGGCCGTTTTAAGACACACAACATGTTATTATGGCTCCGGGGTCATTTTAAACAAAACTGAAACGATAAATCGATTTGTTGATTGACAGACAAATTATCGGCTATTTTTTATCGTTGAATAATCGTTTAAGTCAATTTTATAGTAAAAATGCCTCAGAAATGTCCTTGGCCCTGCCTCTTAAATATGAGGAAATACTGCATTTCTATGTTGTGTCATAGTGAGCTTTATCTTACCGAGTATCTTTAGCAGTGTTGATATGGGCTTTAACGTTTAAAATTAAACAGAACATAATCAGCAGCATAATCGATAATCTAAAGATTCATTGGTTGCTGCTTGATGTTAAATATGTTTTAATGAAATAAATCTTCTTGCAGATTCTTTTCTTCACGGAGCAGCACCCAGAGGACCATCATGTCCTCCAGGCCCAATGGGAGTCCACCTCCCTACGAGTCCGACACTGGATAGTGAGTCTTATCATCAATATAAATAAATCAACATTCTATCTCATACAATGACTTATTTTATATGCATCAGATATTCACAGAGCTCAAGTTAAAGACAGACTGAATGTAAACAATCAACCTCGTATGGAAGCAAAGAAAGGCCTCGATATAATATAAGTGATTTAAATGTTGTGAAATATAACTTTTACTGAATTATTATGTTGCTTTAAAAACCATCAACATTCATTCATCTGCTTTCCAGGACGCCATTTAAATTCAGCATTTTCAGTTTTTTTCCTTTTTGTGGTTTCACAGATTGAGAAAGATAATCGACGTGTTTACGTCGTTAATCAGATGTCTTCTTAGTTTTGGTGTCTAAATGTCACGTTTCCAATTTGAGCAACTTGATTGTTTTCAACTTTTTAGATTTTTAGTCGTAACTTTAGACCGACGGTTTTCAAAATAAAATACTACCGTTGTCTAAGGCTGTTTTCTTGGGCTTTCATGTCTCATATTGTAAAATGATGCTAAGCAGCAACTTAACCTTGTCGTCCGTCCACACATAAGTCAATTTTAGTCAAAAATGTATTAATATACGAATAAATAGCTGTTGCTTTACTATCGTTGATCATTTGTTAACACAGCCAAAGAGAAATAAGCTCACAGAGGATGCTCGTTCTTATTACGTTCTAGTGTGGACTGAAATATTTTGTAAAAAGGTCTTGTGGACAGAATTATATTTTAATTCCACAGTTAATATTCGTCTTCAGGTGTTTGTAAGATCCCTTGCTGATTTAATGCTCTTATGTTGAAACTCCGGTATCTTCCTGTGACTCTCTCCACAGTAACGTCGCTCCCCAGCCGGCCTACTCCTACTACCCGGATGACGAGTTCCAGCATTTTTACCGCTGGGTGTCTCCGCCGGGCATCCTCAAGATCATGTCCATCATCTGCATCGTGATGTGCGTCGCCATCTTTGCTTGCGTTGCCTCCACGCTGGCCTGGGACTCTCAGGGAGCCATGGGCGGCTTCGGGGGCGGCGGCTACGGGGGCGGCAGCTACGGGGGCGGCGGCTACGGGGGCGGCGGCTTCGGGGGTGGCGGCTACGGGGGCGGCGGCTTCGGGGGCGGCGGCTACGGCGCCGGCAACAGCTATGGCTACGGCGGGCTCGGAGGAAACTACAACGACCCCCGAAAGGGCAAAGGCTTCATCATTGCCATGGCGGCCATCACGTTCATCGCCTGCCTGGTCATCTTCATCATCGTCGTGTCCCATCAGAGCCTGTCGGAGAGCCGGAGGTTCTACCTGGCGGTCGTGATCATCTGCGCCATCCTAGCGCTGCTAATGCTAATAGCCGCCATAGTGTACTTGGTGGCGGTGAACCCCACGGCGCAGTCGTCCGGGTCGGCGTACGGAAGCCAGATTGCCGGTCTGTGCGCTCAGTACCAACAACCGCAGACTTCGGGGGTCTTCGTCAACCAGTACCTTTACCACTACTGCGTCGTGGAGCCACAGGAGGTGAACGCGCGTCTTCACGTCCTCGTTTCACGTGTACAAATAAAGATTTGTTGCGTTTTCTAACTCCCTGGTCTTCTTTTCCAGGCCATCGCGGTGGTGTTCGGCTTCCTGGTCGCCGTCGCTCTCATCATCATGCTCGTCTTCGCTCTGAAGACTCGCCAGAAAATCAGAAGCTTCGGCAAAAGCAACATCTTGTGGAAGAAGGTGAAGGTCATCGGCGAGATGGAGCCGCCTCAAGATGTGGAGGCGTGGGTGAGTTAATCATTCAACAGGATTTAAATCATTGCTTTAGCCACATTTAAAGGGCCAGCGTGTAGGATTTAGTGCCATCTAGTGGTGAGGTTGCAGATTGCAGCCAACTGAATACCCCTCGGCTCACTCCTCTCTTTCCACGACTGTGGTGTAACCGTGGTAACACCATTCGCCTCGTTCAGGTCATCCATACCATAATAATAACACTGCAGCTCACGTTACAGAAGTTTGACAAGCGTGGAGAGAACTACGGAGGCCTTCAGGTGCCATAAAAACACGAACGTCTCTCGGGTTTGATAGTTTCAGGTGATTTTACTCTAGTTATGAATATTATATCTCAATCATGCTCAGACTCTCCATAATGCTTCCAACCGGACCTTTTTTAAAGCAAAAATATTAAACATGATAAATATGTTCTGGTTGCATCTGCTCCAAGGTGCTTTTTATATTAAATATGTTTTTAAGATTTGGACAAAACAAAACATCTGAAGACATTATCTGGGAAACTGACGGGTAATTTTATAGAATAAACAATACGTTCACCGTCGGTGGATTCATCTGCATGTTACTCTCTTGATCAGTCGTCTATAAAATGTCGTTTATTAGTCGTCCATTAGTCGTGTTTATGCTTTTTCTTCATGCTGAATAACACATTCAGAATAAACTGGTGAGCACGTCGCCAGTAAACTGGAGTTAAAGTTGTGATTCTTTGTGGAGAAAGTCACTTTTACAGATCTGTAGATTAAATCAACTGATCGATCAGTTTATTTATGTAATGATTTTGTCACTCGCTGCCCTAGAACTATATTAAAAAGAAGTGATCGCGTCCTCATAGGAGGTGATCTGGGCTCAGGCGTCCTCACATGAAGAAGCAGTAGTTTGGGTGTTTTGTATCAGCAGAAGTGGTTCAACCTGCTTGGTGGCAGTCACCTGTTGATGAGCGGGGGAGGGGAAGAGTTGATGGTTTCAAGGCGTGGCGTTTACACACAGTTTCAGTCTCACGCTGACAATAAAAAAAAACCTCATTACCGTCGAGCATTTGAGTGTTTACCTTCTACAGCTGAGTCACTCTGATCAGAGTTAAGAAGTCACGATGACATTCTGCTGCAGTGAAGAGGAAGAACGGGTCGGACCGGTGCCCTGCAACAAAGGCCCACCAGTTAGCAGACACACACACACACACACACACACACACACACACACACCAGTAACACGACACTGGGAACCTGCAGCTCATGGGAAGCCGTCTGAAAGTGCTGAGGCGGCGACGCTGCAGCGACCTGCAGCTCCTGCATGATGTTGTGGCGCTGGAGCGGGACGAGTCTCTGCAGGTTTCATCATCCAGAGCTGGTTCAGGTCCAGCAGCTTGTTGGAGGGAAACCGCCGACAGGTGGACAGTTTAGTTCATGCTGCAGATTGTTTGAGTGCAGCAGATATTAGAAATCATGCAGATGTATGTGTCAGTGGTGGAATTAACTTGATTCTAAGAAAAGCACAAGTGAAGAAACTGTGCAGATTCCAGAGGCCCGTTGTTTCATTGTTCTGATGGAGGTTGTTTCAGATGTGACAGGATTCTGTGTTAGAACCAGAAGAACATCAATGTATCAAAGTGAAGGAGCGTTCATAAACCGCAGCTTGTTTTACGTCTTCCACTGCTTCACGGGAAGCTTTGAGGACGTTATCGAGTCTTCTGTTGAGAAGAACTACACCGCATGTTCCGATATATGGAGTAATGTATCTTTATTTATCGAGTCTTTACAAAAACAATGTGCAACACATTCAAACAGTAGAGACGATAACATGAAGACGTAGATGATGAAATAAACCGAGCGGGAAGAAAAAGAGAATTACATTAATTGTAGGCCAAATTAAATAAACAGATTTTCAGCTGCCATTAAAATGTTTAAATATTATATCTAACATTTTCTTTTCTTGCTTGTTATGCAATTAATATAGTTTTTCTTTTTTAGATCAGCATTTATTGAAACAGGAGCTTTCTTGCTTTTTTTTTGTTTTGCTTTTTTTTACTCTTAGTTTTGTGTTAATGCAGTAATTACACGTTTTAAATACTATATGACTGTAAAATACTGTTTCATAGTGTTAAAAAATTAAAAACATTGTGGGGTAAAAAATAAATCATGTATTTTAGTGCTGCAACAAGCAACTATTTTTATTCATGATAAATCGCTTTGTCTATAAAATGGGAAAATGCTTCTGAAAATGTTCTATAGTGAAAGTTAAAGTTTTCAAATGTTTTGTCAAAGAATCCCCAAAAATATATTTTAGTATCATATTCCAAAGAGAAGCATCAAATCCTCACATTCCAGTCGCTGGAACGTTCACATATTCTGCATTTCTGCTTTAAAAAGTATTGAAATGAGTATTTGATGAATACAATGGTCGTGTATTTGTGTAATATTATGGCGCTAATATGTTTTCTTTCTCCCAAAGGTGAACAACGTGTCCGTTGGCCCTGAAGTGCTCCCGATGTCGGACTTCCCCGAGAAGCTGAGGAGCTCCAGGAGTCACCTGGACGACGAGAGCACCAACTACGACAAACCGGCGTACGGCTACACGCCTCCGTGAGTGTTGATGTGTGATGTGTGGCCTCCGTACAGCTACACGCCTCCGTGAGTGTGATGTGTGATGTGTGACCTCCGTACGGCTACACGCCTCCGTGAGTGTGATGTGTGATGTGTGGCCTCCGTACGGCTACACGCCTCCGTGAGTGTTGATGTGTGTCCGTGTTTGCTGCACGGACAAAGCTCCGTCTGTACGCAGATGGAGGAAACATGGAGAGTCGGAGGGTCTTTGTTAATGTCACTTTTCCACGACGAGAATAAAAGATCCTCGTCACCGTAAAACCGTGACTAATATTTTGATCATTTATTAATTATTTCAGTAATTTTTCAAGCGGAAAGGCCAAACATTTGCTGCTTCCAGCTACTGAAATATGAGGATTTAATGCTTTTAACATTATAAAGTAAACATCTTTGAGTTTTGGCCAAAAACTGGCCTTTTACATTAAAATGTGTTTTCTAGTTTTTGAATAAACCAAACAAATGACCAATTAAAACAAAGGTGACGTCTGATAGACTGTAGTTAAGTGGACGTAGTCAAAATGACTCTACTTCTCTCTTGATTTATTCCCTCAGTAAACATTGTAAACATGAGTTTATGTCTCAATCTCTAGTTTCAAGTCTTCTTCAATACAGCATGATGTTCATTTAGTACATTATGGTCCATTTAGAGTCACACAGACCATAAAGCAGGGGATGCTTTAGGGCGGGGCTACTGTGATTGACAGGTCTCTGTCAGAGACGTGTCCTTTAGGCTCCAGGCTTTAAAACATCAGTCCACAAACTAACCGGTGACGTCACGATGACTACGTCCACATCTTTTATACGTATAAGCATGCAGTATTTTAATAATATTAATGTATAGTACATGAGATGGCTGCTTTAAAAAGAAACATGCTGCAACTTGTTATTTAGCAAAAATGTGGATCAGGCAGTTTTCTTTTTTCCTGCAGAGTGAGAGTCTCCAGACGCAAAGGTCCTCGACGTGTTTCAGACTCTGGACTGAGCTCTTTTTATTGAAGTGGACATTAACGTTGCCCGTTTCAGCAAAGAAACTCATGAATCACATTTTTCTTGCAACAGTGAAACTGAGTGAAATACGTTGGTGCTGATTGGCATCGAGTACGTGTGACGGAAACAGGAAGTCATAGAGCAAAGTGTTTTACTTCCTGCTTTGTCATGTAAACCTGATGAACACAGTTCCAGGTGCGTTGTTGTTGCTTCGTTCTGTGTAATTAATGTAACAATGTGGATATCTGTTCATTGTCCCGCAGGCCTCCAGAGGTAGACCTGCCGCTGCAGAACGGCGCCCCCTACAGCACCAACTCAGTCGCTCCCGGCTCGGCCGGGAGGCCCAAGAAGAGACGAGCCGGTCGGCCGCGACGCGCCGACGGACAAGACTACGAGACCGACCACAACTCGTCAGGAGACGAGCTGGACGACGACGACTTCGACAGGTCGGAAGAAAGCTAAAGACGTATTCAGATCCTTTAGTTGGGTAGAAGTACGAGTACCACAGTGAGAAAGTACTCCGCTACAAGTAAAAGTATGAGCAGCATTCTAATGTGAGCTAACTCTTTGAGACTCCGCCACTGAAACTGTGGGCGTCTAATGTCTACTTTCTTCCCTGTAATGTAAGCCTTCTCTCTCTTTCCTTCTTGTTTTTTCCGCCGCAGTGAATTTCCTCCGATAGCGAGCGAGCCGGAGCGCAACGACTACAAGCGTCAGTTTGACCGCGACCACCAGGAGTACAAGGACCTGCAGGCGGAGCTGGACGCCCTCAACAAGAGTCTGTCGGAGGTGGACCGAGAGCTGGATGACCTGCAGGAGGGCAGCCCCCAGTACCTGGTGAGAGTCACTGTCTCGTATACCTTCACTCGCTCACATCCAATCATAAAACCAGGTTGAGTTGCATCTATATTCATGAAACAACGACACGGAGGCTTCACAGTCCGAACCAAGACGGTCAACTTCATTACTCGGGGCGGCGATGCTGCGAAACTGTGATGTGGTTCCAATGTGATGCCAAGTAACACCGGACCAGAACCGCTTCAGACCACAAGCAGCTTGCATGCACTTTGTTGCTTTCTACTGTTTATTACTTGGTCACATGCATGTTAAAACACAGGACAGTTTTTTGAAGGAAAGGAACAAAAACTGCAAATGAAATGTGCAAACATTTTCTTTTTAATAAACAAAGTGCAAACTTTTTTTTGTGTGCAAATAACAATGAACTGAAGCACAAACTACGGTCAGCGGCTTCTCTGTCGGGGAGTGAACTCTGTCTGCAGTTTTATTCTTTAATGAAACACAAAGAAACGGATCCGTTCTTTAATCTTTATTTGTTGACACTAAAATCAATCTTTAAAATGAAACATTTCCGTATCGATCCGCTCGGCTGTATTTATTACTCCTTTCAACCGCCACCAGATCCGTTCTTACCTTTCACAATAAAAGCCCGAGACGCATTACATTTTCTTGTTTATTCGTCACGTCTGTGTAAAGGTAGATATAGTGACGGAGAGGAAATAAAGCATGTGTTTCAATGAAAATATTGTTAAATGTGAGATTTTGGCGACATAATTTCATAATTTGTACTCTTTAACAGGATGCTTTGGACGAGTACAACAGGATTAAGAACATTAAGAAGGTACGTTTGATCTTTGTTGAGTCCAGATTCAGCACTCGTAACAGCTTCTGGTATCTTTTACAACTCGTATAACTCATCCTCTCGCCTCCTTTTTCTTTGGCTCCCATCATAACTTCAGTCTCCAGACTATCGGGTGAAGAAGCGCAGGTGTAAATATCTGAAGTCCAAACTGAACCACATCAAGAAGAGGGTCAGCGACTACGACCGCAAGGCCTGAACGACTCGGGACACGACGGACTAAATGAGCCCGTTCAGACACCAGCAGGACGGCGCTGATCAAACACAAACCCGTCTGTCAGAGCCGGTGAAACGCTGACGCGGCTGTTTTCTCTCTCGTGTGATGTTTGTATTATGAGTGCCAGAGACACTGTTGTCTGTTTCTGCCTCGTGTTTTCTGAAATGGTCTCTTAGTGGAGTGACCACAAATCAAGACATAATCCCTGTTTGTTTTTAACAGCTGTTACGATGACTCAACATGAGATGCTCATGTTTTTTAAATGTGTGAAACATTTTAATGTTTTTAGCATGCGTGTTTCTTTATGGATGGTAGAACAGACACTTACTGCGATGTACTTTTTACAATGAGGTGTGATAGCTTTTTATTGAAATAAATTCTTTTATTGAACATTTTTCTTGCTGTTCTTACGCAGTATGAGGCGGATCACACAGGCGCCTCGCTAGAAACGTGTTTCCTGCAAAAGCATCAGTCGCACTTGACCGAACCAATAACATTAAGCAAGAGGCGGGCTTTACTTCTTTACCACCGACTTCCTGTTTTGATGCCGGTAGATGTGGTAGGAACGACATGTTGGTTATTTTCCGTGACCATATCTGGACTGAGGAGTCGCCCCCTGGTGGACACTTGAGAGAATGCAGCGTTAACACATGAAGCTTTGGCTTCACTCGACAGAACCGGAGTTTGCCGCCTGGTTGAAACGCGGCTGTGTGATCGGCCTCTAAGCGTTGTGGCTGACGTACATCTGAGACTCGAGTGTGACAACGAGCCCTGTTGACGTTGAATGAGTAGAAGTTTCACGTGATTAAAGCAGCTTCTAATTCACTAATTGTCGAAGGTGTCGGCAGTGCTTGTTGCGGTCGTCCACGGTGGCATTTGAAGGTACCACTGGGGGGTGTTAAAACGGGAGTGAATGTTTTCAGCTTATTCTGCTGCCGTGGTCTTGAACTGTTCGGTCTGCATCGAGTGTCTCCTCAGCAGCATCCTCCTGGTCATCTCTTTGGGGTGGCCAGGAGGAGCGGAGGGGAGGAAACTCCTCATCCCGGACTCTTTCTCACAGAAACCACCTCCAGCACCGGCGCTGAGGTTGTACACATTGAGGATGGGGTTGAGGGCCAGAGGTGGCAGACATCTGGGCTTGGCCTGGGAGTTGTGGTCCAACAGGAAGGCTCCAGATCCTCTGCGCTCGTACCCAGACAGCACCCTCCTGCTCGGGCCCGGCGTCGTCACTGACTCCCTGGAGCCCAGTGTGCTGGAGCAGCGTAAAGGGGCCAGCCTCTTGCCCTCCGCTAGGTCTCTCGCTCTCTGCTGGGACTCCTCGGGCAGGCTGTGGACGTCTCTAGCGAGCTGCGGGTCGGAGCTGTAGATGTCCCCGAGCTTGCGCCTCTGGATTACGCTGGGAAGGCTCGACGAGGCCATGCTGTGGAGCGGAGTGCCGTGGTTGTTGCCACCAGAGGAAGAGGAGGCGAGCGAATCTGCTCCGAGGATTGCGGAGTGGAGGTTCGGGTGGGAGGCAGAGTGGGACGACAGGAGACCTGGTAAGGAGATCTTTTGTCCCACGTGTTTGGCACATTCATTCTTTACTTCTGCTCCTTCGCCCCTCGCCGATCTTCCTTCGTACCACCTGAAGCTGTCGCTTGTTGAATTTGCGCCGTCCAGTTTGGGGATTCTGAGAGCGAGGTCCTCAGTTTGGTTGAGGTCTTTGCTGTTTTCTGAAGACGAGGCAGCGTGAAGCTGCTGGCTGAGCAGAGACGCTGGGACCTTTAGCCAGGGCTCAGAGTTCAACCTCAGGAGGGGCTGCTGCAGGCCGTTGGGCACCGCTTGTCCGAGCCTTTGAAACCGGGGCGGGGAACAGGGATGGGAGCTTATGCCACTGGACTGGGCATTAAAGGAGAAGATGGTCTTTGGTGGACATAACGAAGAGGAGGTGCAGTGGGGGGAGGTGATGAGCTGGATCTCAGAGGGAGATGCGGGAGCTGCTGATGCCGTTATGTCCGTCCGATGAAGAGGACCAAGGGGAGGCATGCTGAGGTACCGCTTGGCTTGCAGTTTCCCACATGGGAATTTGTCGGTGGCTATGATGATCACCTCCTTCCCCTTGGCCTTGCACGTGTCGAGCAACAGATTTAGAACCTTCCAGTCTCCGGCCATGACGGCGTAGACCAGCGCGGACGTCCCGGACTGATCCTCCAGGCCGATGTCCGCCTCGCTAGCCAGGAGCAGAGATGCAACCTCGGGGCCGGCGTGCTCCCGGCAGGCGTGCATCAGCGCCGAGCGGCCCTCCTTGTCCTGGATGTCGGGGTCCGCTCCTTTCTCCAGAAGAAACTGGACCAGCTTGTCCCGGCTGGCGCTCTGGGCGTCGGTGTGCTGGGTCCTGCAGGCCACCATCAGGGGCGTCTGGCCTTGGCCGTCGCTCTCGTTGATGTAGGCGCCTCCCTCCAGGAGCAGCCGCGTGAGTCGCAGGCGACGGAGGAAGACTGCTCTCAGCAAAGGGTTCCCTGAATCCATAGCTACCCCGGGACTACTGCCTTCTCCCGCCATCGCTCCCAGCTGGCGGCTTGTGAAGATGTCGTCGAGCAGGTTTCTGTGGTAAATAACAAAACGCTTTTAGAGAATTATGCAGAGCGGCAAAGCTATTTCAAGCACAAGCCACAAATCAACTTCTGATTCCAAAGTTCTGACTGCATTCTCAGGTCAAACACAACAGCGAACTCCCACTTTTATTATGTTTATCATTCATCATTTGAATCTTGTTGGATTCCTCTTTTTTACTTCAGCCTCAAAGATGTGATGTAATAGACTTTAAGGTTCTTTCAATTACTTGCATGTCATAACTACTACTTATGTCAGACTATCAATCGTTCCAAAAGTAATTGCGATAAATACCAATGTTGTCATTTTAAGACCATGTTCTGCCACTGCTATAATGATATAATGAACCCTTTTATGAATATTCAAGATCATGTCCAAAGTCAACAAAGTAAAGATGATGACGGTCACGTCCATAAACATTGTATCAGAAGTAGATCACGTAATTCTTGTGACAGGCCTACTTGACATTTCTCCGATCATTCATAAATCATTTAAATAAGATGAAACGTTCTGCTGCAGCACATGGAGCAGACTGACTCAGTGGCATCTTTCACATCTGAACCTAAAACGTATCGCATCACCTTCCCTGATGTCATCGGAGTCATTATGCCGTCTGAGGATTCTGACTTTCTTTAATTCTTTTATGTGGTTTGATTCGTATTTTTTATTCATTTAATTCCTGTATTTATGTTTCTATGTGATGTATTCTTTGCTTGCTTCCTTTGAAGCACTTTGCGTCATTGTTTTGTACCATAAATATGTTCAAATGATTCCTGGTATATGTGAAAAGCAGAACATGTGAAGTCCTTTATTTGTTCTCGCATATAGGATCCATTCAACAGATCCTTTTCATGAGCTCGTGCTCCAGCACCAGCAGAGGCGCTTTATCAGCCTTTGTGCTGTTCGTCCTTGCTTCTCTCTATTGAACATAACGGTTATTTTCCCGTATGAGTCACGGACCATGAAATTAAAATACATCTCTTCACATCGTGTGTGTGATTTAAAATCACATCAGACCCTCAGAGAGAAGATGGTCTGTTTCTATAGAGTTGTTCTTGATGCTCGTCATCGGAGCCACCGGGTCGGATTCTGTTGAAACCAGATGAACTCATGCAGGTTCACCAGAACCTCCTCCAGCTCAGACTCCAGCAGAGACCGGTCCACCGTGGACAGACCCAGATCCTCCAGCAGAGACCGGTCCACCGTGGACAGACCCAGATCCTCCAGCAGAGACCGGTCCACCGTGGACAGACCCAGATCCTCCAGCAGAGACCGGTCCACCGTGGACAGACCCAGATCCTCCAGCAGAGACCGGTCCACCGTGGACAGACCCAGATCCTCCAGCAGAGACCGGTCCACCGTGGACAGACCCAGATCCTCCAGCAGAGACCGGTCCACCGTGGACAGACCCAGATCCTCCAGCAGAGACCGGTCCACCGTGGACAGACCCAGATCCTCCAGCAGAGACCGGTCCACCGTGGACAGACCCAGGTCCTCCAGCAGAGACCGGTCCACCGTGGACAGACCCAGGTCCTCCAGCAGAGACCGGTCCACCGTGGACAGACCCAGATCCTCCAGCAGAGACCGGTCCACCGTGGACAGACCCAGATCCTCCAGCAGAGACCGGTAGCAGCGTCTCCTCCAGGATCAGAGCTTCTCCTCTCTGGGAGTCAACACCGACACCACGCTGCTGGAGATCCAGGACGTATTGCTGGACCCGCTGGAGGGAAGGGGGGCACGGGAGAACCAGAACCAGGACTGAGAGGGTCAGACTGTCAGACCTGCTGCAGTAACATGAGGTTTATCAGAGAGACTGGTGCTCAGAAACACGACCACTTTAGTCCACAGGGACCAACAGAACCAACACTAAATGGAAATCTTAATTTCTTGTAAATATGCAAATGTTTTCTGTCTCCTTCCTCTTCCTCTTCTTCATCATGCCGTCGGCATCGACATCATCACTAAAAACAACCGGCTCTTTCTTCTCCTGCAGCCACACGTGTGTCTGAGACAAAACACCACCTGCATGCTGTGTGTTTGACCGATGAGATGGAGGAGGTGCATTCACTCATGCTGCTCGTTTCTTATTCCGCTTTCACTTTGGTCTTCCCATCACTGTTGCACGGATCAATTATTGAGTCATTAAAACACTTTGTTACAGAACTCTACAGGTTTGGTATTCTTACTTGACAAATTCATGGTACTTGTACTTTACTTGAGTATTTCTTGTAACCCTTGAATGCAGGTCTCTTGTAGTGAAGTATTTCAAACTATCTGAATACTTCTTCCACCAGTCGTGTATTTTTGTCTTGATGGTCAAAGTTTTCACGTGGCCAGTGAAACACAGTATATCTCAACATGAATACATGAATATTTAAAATAGGTTGTAGACATTCATGATCCTCAGAGGATGAATCTTTCCTCTAGCGCCACCAGCAGGTTGGCATTTGTAGTTTTTTAAGGAAAAGTCTGTTTCATTCGTTTGATTATTATTTTGTATTTATTTGTGTAGACACTAGGGGCGCTAAGCACCAGATGGAGCACTTGTTGGGTGAAAGGCATAAAGGCAGCAGGCGTGTCAGGTGATGCACCAGGAAGTGAGAGGAGCAGCATGTGTTTGAACTGGAAAATGAAATCAACCTAAATGTGAATCTTGCCTGGGCAGTTATCAATGGTGCATCAGAGACCTCATGTTGTCCTCGGGATGAATTGTATTAAGTTGTGTGACCCCAAATTACCATCATGAGGTAAGAATGTTCTCTGCTTCATGACCAAAAACCTGCACACGCTGCACTTTGTGTTTACTGCTAATTAGCAACTGTTAGCATGCTAACAGGCCAAACTAAGATGGTGAACATGGAAAACATTATACCTGCTGAACAACCACACGTTGGTGTGCTGGTGTTAGCATGCTAACAACAACCACACGTTGGTGTGCTGGTGTTAGCATGCTAACAACAACCACATGTTGGTGTGCTGGTGTTAGCATGCTAACAACAACCACACGTTGGTGTGCTGGTGTTAGCATGCTAACAACAACCACACGTTGGTGTGCTGGTGTTAGCATGCTAACAACAACTACATGTTGGTGTGCTGGTGTTAGCATGCTAACAACAACCACACGGTATACTGGTGTTAGCATGCTAACAACAACCACACGTTGGTGTGCTGGTGTTAGCATGCTAACAACAACCACACGTTGGTGTACTGGTGTTAGCATGCTAACAACAACCACACGTTGGTGTGCTGGTGTTAGCATGCTAACAACAACCACACGTTGGTGTGCCGGTGTTAGCATGCTAACAACAACCACACGTTGGTGTGCTGGTGTTAGCATGCTAACAACAACCACACGTTGGTGTGCTGGTGTTAGCATTGAGCTCAAAGCACATCAGGTGTCTCCTCACAGAGCTGCTGGCACGGCCTATAGGGTCAAATCATGACCTCATAGATATCACCATGAAACTTCACCACTTCATCACTCACATTTAGGAGTATTTATTGTGTTACAAGTTTTATGAAATGTGTTAAATATGTAAATGAGGCGTTATGTAACTTTTGGTGAATTTAGGAGAAATCTACAAACAGACAAAGTAGTGAAATAAATGTTTTATTTCCTCTCGTCTGAAAGAAGACGAGTTATGGAAGATTAATAGACCAAATTTTTAAAATGTTTTTGCCTGTATTGTTTCCCTTTTAAGTGAAACTAGTAATTCTACAAATAAAGAAACACGTTTTATCAGCAAAGTATAAAGTAAAAGTACACACTACTCAGGCAAAATGGCCTCTCATAAAATATTACACCATTGAATAATCATTGCTGCATTAACATGCAAACAGCATCTTATATATTTATCATATCTTAACCTGCAAAATAAATACAGCTGTCCGATTATAGCGAAGTAAAAAACACTGTCATGGAGCAGCAGGAGGAGGCTTTAATACCCAAATAAAGTACATTCATTCAGATTTTTGTTGAAATTTCTTTGGTCGTCATTTTTGGAAACGACAGGCTGCAAACGTCACCCCTGGAATCAGCTTCACGTCCGTCTGTTCCAGCGCTGTGTGCAGTAACGACACACTTGTTTAGCTCCCATATCATCCAGGTTCTAGTATAAACAGAGCTGCGTTTTCTACTCTGCTCACCTGACGAGGGTGTTAACATCCTCAAACTGAAGCTTAAAGTCTGCACTTCTCCCTTATTGGTTTCCCGTCAAAGTCCGAGTGTGAATACTTACAGATGTCACTCCACACACACTGTGCTGCTCGTGTTGTCCAGCGTTTGGTTTCCATCCTGCCCGCCGATTGAGAAAGTGTCCGAAGCTTGTCGTCAGGCAGGTGTAAGAAACGGTTAATCCATCACAGCGCAGCAGCAGCTCTGCAGAGTCACAGAGAGGCAGAGCAGGAAAGGTTGATGGAGATGAGAGCGATGAAGGTGAAGCACGAAAGCAACCCGGCGCCGCAGAGCGTCTCACTCCTCTCCTCTGATCCACTGAAAGGCCTTCTGCTTCTTTTAACTGTGAGACTCCAAGCACTTCTTCTTCTTCTCTTAATTACACAGAAAGGAAAACTGTTTTGTCCACCTTGCCAATGACATCTCCATGACAACCATCAAGGAGGCCGGATGACGGCACATGTTGAAGAACTCTTTGTGTGTGTGTGTGTGTGTGTGTGTGTGTGTGTGTGTGTGTGTGTGTGTGTGTGTGTGTGTGTGTGTGTGTGTGTGTGTGTGTGTGTGTGTGTGTGTGTGTGTGTGTGTGTGTGTGTGTGTGTGAGTGAGAGAGCGAGCATATACTCTGCATGAGATTTAATTATTGTGATATCAACATGTAGGAGAATGTGATTTATTAATGAAATAAATAAGAACACAGACATGAAAGAGAAACAGTTTGTTGCTTTAACATCAGAGCGTGAGGACATCGAGAGTTCTTGTTTTACTGCAGCATGAAGGAAACTAGCGTCGTGATTTACAAAATCCTGCATGATTTAAAAAAACTAAAAACCAACAACAGTGTTCTTAGTGTCTTCTGCCCAGACGATCACTAACCCAGCTGTTAATTGTCCAAACCTGTAGCCATAGAAACACTGACTTCACGATGCAGTTCATGAAGCCACCACCAGGTGTCAGCATCGAGCAAGATGTCGTTATATCACACCTGTAACGTAACCTTCAGTTTCAGACAGGGGTCCAGAATAAACGGGTAACTCGGTGTGTTTGAACGATAATAAGAGACTAAACCTGAGGTGGAACAAATGAGACTTCAGAAAAATCTAAAAATAACGGCGATATACTGTACAAATTACAGAATTGAGTGGTTTTTTTACTGGTTAGTGTGTGTTTATCTGAATTAAATTAAAAGGGGCAGGATGAGATATTTATTAACATTTTTTAATTTAATTAAAATTAAATTTTTACAGCTATATTTATTTTTTAATATATTATTATTATTATTCGTAGTAAAGTAGCTCAAATGCAAGACAAACGGAACATTATAATTAGCAAGTTAGACAAAGTGAAAGGTTGTTGAAAAGCATCTGTTCGTTACAATTTTGATTAAACAGTAACAGAGAAAATATAGAAATAAATATTTCTATTCAAACTTTACATTCAGATCAGTTTGTTAAGTCTGTTTTTGTGATGCAGTAAAATCATTTTTTCACGCATTGACTACTGTAACTCACTTTTCACATCACTCAGTGTATCTGCTCTCAACCGTCTGCAGGTCATCCAAAACGCTGCCACCAGATTACTCACCAGGACAAACCCTTTTAGCATCTCTTTGTAGTCCTTAAGCGTCTCTCTGTAGTCGTTAAGCGTCTCTTTGTAGTCCTTAAGCGTCTCTTTGTAGTCGTTAAGCGTCTCTCTGTAGTCGTTTAACGTCTCTTTTTGGTTGCTTTGCATCTCTTTGTGGTTGTTTTGCATTTCTGTTTGGTAGTTTATCGTCTCTTTTTTTGCGCTCTTTTCCTAAATCGAACTAAGTACAAGTAAGTATGTAAACCAAACTTCCTTTGAAGCCGAGCACGTTTATTTTGAAAAGACACTCAAAGCATAAAACAAGTAAAAAACTGACACTCCGTCACTGACGCGTCCACAACTGAAGCTCGAGGGGAACCTGAGCGTCATAGTTTGGAGCGTAGGAACACTGACGAGCTGGGAGTGAGAATCTCCTTCAGTATCTGAGTACGACTTCCACCACTTCTGCTTTGTGAGCGAACAGATCGTCAAACTGAGCCGTTTCCCCTTCAGCCTGAAAGCAGTTGAAACTGAGCAGCAGTCTGTGATGCAACGTGCCCTCGGCCTCTCCTTTAACCTCGGAGGGATTGTTTCTCTCTGCAGCTCCGCTGATGATATTAAGCTGCAGTGAGACTTTTTCATTTGGTCTGAGCGCGTGCAGAAGCGTCTCAGGATAAAGGTGGGTTACAGGAGTGGGCGTGCCGTCCCTTACCTGGCGGTACTAAGAACAGATTGGAATCTTGTGTGTGTGACATTGTGTCTTTTGATGGTGTGATTCAGGCACGTGCACAGACATTTTGGGGGGCAGGTGCTCAAGCAAAAAAAAGGGCACCCATCGCCAAAATTATACATGAAATTAAAATAATGATAAATAAATAAATAACACAGTCGGATATTTTCAACGTATATATTTATTTTTGTTAACGCAACCAATACTAACTCAAATTATCAAATTGAATAAATAAATGAATAATAGGCAAAAACAAGGCCAGACAAAAACAAAGACAAAACAAAGACGGGCTGATGGCTACAATTTCGCTGGTACTTGTGACTTGGTAAAGGTTCATTCATTCAAGGCCATATTGTATAACCAAATAATATGTTAAATAATAAAAAAAATATTCTAACTTAAAACTCTGCTCTGAATAAATTAAAGGATCTTCACAGGAGCATCCTCCTTGGTGCCATCTCTTGGAAGATTTTTATTACTTCACTGTGATTTATTTCAATGTCTTGCTCAATGGCAAGCAGGAGAAGGTCGGAGAGTCTTTCTTCCCCACAGAGACTCCTGAGCCTGGTCTTTATTATCTTCAGTTTTGAAAAGGATCTTTCCACTGAAGCTGTTGTCACTGGCAGTGTTGCATAGATCCTTACCATCTTCACAAATGTTGGAAAGATGAGCTGGCCAGTGTTCTCTTCAACAATGGCAAGGATTTCTTGCAGGTTCTTCGAGGGAAAGATGGAGTGGAACACCTTTAGCTCTGTCTTCAGCTGGTCCTCATTTTCCTCATAGAAGTCACAAAGAACATGGACAGCTTCCTCTGCCTCTGTGTTTGGGGTGCTTGTCCAGTTGGCACACACTGTTAGAGAGTGGAAGGACCGTATGATTGTACCAGTTGGACTTCCAGTGATGCTCCAATGGAATCTCCTGTTGAGCTCTGCAGTCAGGGTATCAATAAATGTGTAGTACACATTTGACCTGTAGTATGACTCCACAGAGTCAATCTCATCACTCACTTGCGATGCAGTTGTGCTGTGTTGGAAACGCACTGGCACTTTCCATTTCCTCTCCTGACCAGGCACACCAGTAGGTAAAGGAATGTTGAGAGCCTCTGCCTTCTCTGATGCACCTTGAAATATCTCGGCAAACTTCTCCTCAGACCTCAATGCTTGTATTGTGTGAATTACACCATCAATTAGGTTGTAGGCTGTGGAGTGGTCCAGGCTTTCTTCTTGCAGAGCATTTGATGCAAGAGCAGTGACTTCAAATGCTGGGGTGGTGATTTCCATGCAGAGAATGAATGCAAAGTTAATCGCATTTTTGTACATTTTTGCATCCCCTAGGGCCAGGTCAGGTGTATGTCTTTCGCAGATCTCATTGAGGAGCATCATTATAGCTTCCAGATTTCTCTGAAGGGCCTTCAGTGCTTGTTCCCTGCAAGCCCAACGGGTATCTGACAGCCTCTTCAGCTCCACAATGTGTCCCTCTGGATGCAGTGATTGCTGCAATCTAACTAAAGCAGCATGGCGTTTTGAGGAGCCACTGCAAAAGGCATACAGCTTCTCCACGAGGCTGAAGAAGGTCACAAAGTGCTTATTAGATTTGGAGGCTTCAACCAGGACCAAGTTTAGGCAGTGTGCTTTGCAGTGCACATAGATGGCCTTCTCATTGAGTGTGCGTATTCTGGCTTGAAGGCCTTTGTACATGCCACTCATGTTGGCTGCTCCATCGTAGCCCTGGCCATACATATTTTTGAGCTCCAGACCATTCCTCTGTAGAAGGGAGACTACAGTATTCTCCAACTCCTGGCCTGTTGTTGTATCAACGTTGCAAACTTCAAGAAACCTTTCCTTTATTTGCTTATGTACATATCGCACTACAAATGACACCTGTTCTTTGTGGGAAACATCAGTGGTCTCATCCACGAGAATCGAGTACATTTCAGCCTCTTGGATTTCTCTTTGGATCTCCCTCCTGACGTAGGTACCCAGTGCTGTGATCAGGTCATTTTGGCTTCTGTTTGACAGCATTGATACCTGGGGCCTTTTCTTGGTGACTTTCACTCTTTCAAGATTTTCTGTATGCACCTTCAGCACACTGTCATAGCGGGAAAAAAGATGAACGAGTTCCAGAAAGTTACCACGGTTGTGACTTGAGTTACTTTCATTATCACCTCGAAATGCTAGCCCCTGCCTTGCGAGATACACTGTCAGATCTATTAACCTGGTCAGTATCTCTCTGTTTGTTTGCCTCTCTCGCTCTCTGGCTTCCACTCCCTTTACATCTGATACTTCAAATGAAGTCTGGAGTGCCTTTTGTTTGTAATGGGTCCACCTCACCATGCTTGTCATGTAGACCTCTGTGACAGAGTGCTGCTTAATTTTTTCAAGAGCAGTATTCCATTTTCTGATCCCATTTCTCCATTCCTTTCTGCTTTTATATCTATCTTCAGGTAGAAAAAGCCGACAACTGAAACAATGCATTGAATCAGCACTTGGGGAATACTCCAGCCACACATTTCCAGAAAACCAATGCTTTTGGAATGACCGCCCCTCAGCATTTTTGGGAAAAAACATTTCTGGTTGACAGGGCCCTACACTGCAGCACATAGCAATGTAACTCTCATTGCACCTGATGTGAAATGCTTCAACATGGGACGGATCTGTAGGATATGGCATGGTGGCTATTTTTGAAATTGCATTCTCACTTTCATCAACAGCTCTTTCCTCCATATGCCCTTGCTGTGATGTAAAGGGAGCTGCGGTCACTTCACCCTCTTCTTCACTCATCTCCTCAGGCAAAACTGTTTCTGTTGCTGCCCCTGAACATAACTCAGTCCTACACTCTGTCTGTCCTTCCTCATCTGTGGTGGGCTCATCTGGACCAGGTAGGGTTTCTGATTCTCCCTCATTTGTTTTAATAGTTGATGGCCTGATCCAAGATAAAAGAGAGCTGCTACCCTGAGCTGCTTGCTGCTTTTCCCTGTCCTTCTGTTTTTGTAGTCTCTCTTTTCTTGGCATTATGCTGCAATTTTTTTTAAATGACATAAATCAATGTTGTGCATAATAATCAAGACATTACATATCTCTCTAAAGCTGACAACACAGTACACACCCATGTTTTTACTGTTTTCTGACAGTTGAAGCATAAGCAGCATTACACTAATAATAGCCTATAGCCTACCACAATACCTCACCAGACTGTCATGTAGCTCAACTTAAGACCTACCTTTCTTTTTAATAATTAAAATAATTAATGTCTGCCTGCCTCTCTCCCCTCTCTCTTCATTAAACATGACAAACGTCAGTAAACAACTGGGCAAGGCTTTTAAATCATGGATTTCGTGAGGGTTTTTTTGTTTGTTTTTTAGCAAACGTCGGACCAGTTGCGACGTAATGTTTTCAGCGGCGCTAATTGTTGTTGTTAATTTATCACCAAACAACGTCGGGGTATTGCACTGTCATTACCTGTCTGTCTGATGCTCCGGGTCAGAGAAGAAGTTGGCTTCAGCCGTTTAGCCTGACGCTCAGCACTGCACGCGCAGTAGGCAGTAAGTGAAGGAGGAGGAGGGAGGGAGGGATGGAGGGAGGGGCGCGTGGGAGGCTTGTGGGCGCCGCGGTGCATGTCGGGGCGAAATTCTCACAAGTACTCAAATAAATGCCCCGTCAGATATCGAAACACATTTGGGGGGAATTGATGACAGAAAAAGTAATTTTTATTTTATTATATTTATAAAAAATTGGGCACCAGCAGAAAGGGCACTTTTCTCATCCAGGGCAAAAGGGCAGGTGCTTGAGCACCATTAGGGGTCTATCTGTGCACGTGCCTGGTGTGATTCATGTTATCTGTTACACGATGTCCACAACCTCAATGTGCGTGTGTATAAACCCCCCCCCCCCCCCCCCCCCCATTCTCCCCCCACATCATGCACAGTGAACACAAGTGAAAGGCCAACTCTGTGGCAGCTTAGCTTAAAAACACACACACACAACATCTGGCATATTTACACACACACACACACACAATATCTACTAAAGCACTACAACATCTGTTTGTGCGTTCGGACAGTTTCTCTCTGAAGCATATCACCAGTTTACAGAAATATAAACGTCTGTTTCTGTCCACCTTTCGTGTGTGTGTGTGTGTGTGTGTGTGTGTGTGTGTGTGTGTGTGTGTGTGTGTGTGTGTGTGTGTGTGTGTGTGTGCGTGTGTGCGTGTGTGCGTGTGTGCGTGTGTGTGTGTGTGTGTGTGTGTGTGTGTGTGTGTGTGTGTGTGTGTGTGTGTGTGTGTGTGAGAAAACATGTCTGCAACAGCACCATCATTTGTCTAAAATAATAGTTGCTTAAAAACAAGATTTACGTGATTTCAGAGGGAAAGTAACGTTGATGCATCAAATGTTTTGAGGTATTTGTACATCAGTATGTACTTTGAAAGGGCAGCTGCTGTGTATACTGCAAGTTTTAAAAAAAGCACAGCTACTGTGAAATCCCCCCTAAACGTCTGGCACGCCGTCACGCGCTACATGCGCACCTGCGCTCTGAAGGGCGTTCCCGGGCGCGTGTGCGCTCCTCCTTTCCAGGCGCAAGCCAGGCAGACGGCAGCGCGCGACGGACGGGCTGCAGCGACCTGTCTCTTTAAGTTCGTGTCAAAGCCGATTACCGCGGATCTCCGTCGTGATTCTGTTTTCACAGTCTGTTCTCTTTGCGTCGATTTCGGGTTTCTGCGCTGCAGCGCGCGACGGAACGCTCGTAACGGCACAACTCCTGAGATAAAGTTGGGAGCGTGGAGGCGTCGTGAGGTATCTCCCGTAGCTCTGCGTGACGTGGAAAGCCCCCGTGTAACGTGTACGGGGAGCTCGAGAAGGTGATGTGCGCCACGCGCCGCGGACTCTCCAACTTTTTCCACCATAAACCCGGATTAGTTCTCGTGAAACCTCCCGGGAGATGTGATGTGATGCCTCGGGTTATCGTTTGAAGTTGAAGCACCGAAACAAAACCGACACAAAAAAAGATTAAAA
The DNA here is from genome assembly GCF_949748355.1 of Melanostigma gelatinosum. Taxonomy (NCBI): domain Eukaryota; kingdom Metazoa; phylum Chordata; class Actinopteri; order Perciformes; family Zoarcidae; genus Melanostigma; species Melanostigma gelatinosum. The sequence continues at coordinate 1,630,349 of NC_136651.1, read as the reverse complement.
TGCAGAAGGGCGTGCGGTACAACGAGGGCCACGCGCTCTATCTGTCAGTGGTCGCGCGTAAAGAGGGCTCCAAGCGCGGCTTCCTGAGCAAGAAGACCACGGAGAACAGCCGCTGGACCGAGAAGTTCTTCGCCCTCCACCAGAACGTGCTCTTCTACTTCGAGAACGACCAGAGCGCGAGGCCCTCCGGGATATACCTGCTGGAGGGGTGCACGTGCGAGCGTGCACCTGCGCCCAAGGTCTCCGCCATCAGCAAGGAGCCCCTGGAGAAACAGCAGGTGAGTCCCACTCAACTTCTTCCGGGAGCAGTGAGACCCATGAGACCAGTTAACGAGGCTGCTGTTGGAAATGTTATGTTTTCCTTTCTTGGGGCTTTATTATGCTCTCTTTTAAGCATCGATCTTTGTATGTTCTCCTTTTTTAAACTCTCTGTACTCAACATTAATAGTATTATTATCTTTTTAGCACAAACTCAGCTTTAACTCTCACTTAATTTAGTAATTTTAACAAAGAATTCGAATCAGAATTGTTGTCTGGAGTTTAGAAGTCTGTTCATTTAAAACTAAAGTTACTGAATTGGTCCTTTTATTTTGAAGGGTCGGGCCGCATGTGTAGTCTGTATTTATTTTAGCTTTATGCTAATGCTGCGGCCCACTATAGACAAACCGTAGACAACCGGACAAAGACTGTGATGATGTTTTAGAAAGGGAATTCGATTTTAAGAAGGATGAGAAATCAGTGTTTTCTGATTATTTGCACGTTTGTCAGCTTTGCTCTGGCAGTTGTAGAAATAAAAACCAAAGATTGAAAGTGTTGAATCGCGTTTGATTGAATGTCCGAGCAGGACTCTGCTGTCTGTGTCCAACATGTGGCGGTGCTCAAACGAAGAATAGCGTCCAGTCACTGTCTGAACACCGACACCACCGCACACAGACTCCATCACACAGCGCTGGTACCGGAGCTGTTTGCAGCCTTTGACCGCAGAGTGGATCTCTGGTGTACGCAGACATGTAAACAACGAGGAGGTCCAGGTGTGGGAATGTCCCGGCGCCTGGAGGACGTTTAAAATCCTGTGTTTGTTTCTGCGTCAGTGACTTTGTTGACATTGTCTTCAGAAGAACCGTTCCTTTCTGAACGATCTGAAGCTCAATGGACACACAGAGGGTTTCCTCATGTACAGAACAGGAGAAGATCGTAAAGTAGACTTAAAGTCCTAAACCCACGATGTGTCCGTCTGCCTCCTCAGCACCACGTCCACTGGTTTCTACTGATGAACTCTAAAAACGGGTCACAATTCAATCATTTATTTTATAATGCACAATTCAAAACAGCTGTTGACTGTAGTTTACACCAAACACATTTTTAACGCATTAGTGGACATTTTACAAGACTTTTTTAGATATTCTTTACACATCGTCCACGCATTTTTTCACACATTTTTGGGAGATTTTTTAAACCCTTTTCACGTATTTTAGGCACATTTTTTCAATTTTTTCCCCCAAACATTTTCCACATATTTTTCACGCAGTTTTGGCCGATTTTCAATGCAATTTTCGAACGTTTCTCAAATATTTTTTGCAAATTGTACGCTCATTGTTTTCGTGTTGTGGGTGATGCTGAGTGTGAATCGCTGAGAGCTGAGACGTTTGTGTCTGTGCACGGCAGAGTGATGCTGAGTGCAGCTTCAAGCTCCCTGTCTGTCCCTCTGTCCCTCTGTCCCTCTGTCCCTCTGTCTGTCTGTCCCTCTGTCTGTCTGTCTGTCCCTCTGTCCCTCTGTCCCTCTGTCTGTCTGTCTGTCTGTCTGTCTGTCTGTCCCTCTGTCTGTCCCTCTGTCTGTCTGTCTCTCTGTCTGTCTGTCCGTCTGTCCCTCTGTCTGTCTCTCATTGTTATCCTGCAGCTTAAAGCAGGCTTGTGGCCGTGGAAGCTGCATTAGCAATGCGAGGAGCAGAACGAGCCCTGATGGTTATGTAACCCCCCCCCCCCCACACACACACACACACACACACACACACAAGCCCTTAAGCCTCTCTCTGGTCCGGCACACGGCAGCGAGTGTCTCTCAGCGCGTATCGTTGCATCATTACTCTTCAGGCCTACTTTCTGCCTGATGTACGCTCGATGTTATGAAGGAAGAGATGCAGCTGCCTGGTGTCAACAAACAAACACAGAAACAAAGCTCTTCATCAGCAGAAAAGAAAAATGTTTGAAGATTTGTTTTGCTACATATAAACATTTAAAATGCATTATATTTAGACTTCATATGTCCTCCATTTAACTTTTAAAAAGACTCGTATATGCCGTCAATTTTGGACCAAAGCTTTGAACGGCTTTCTCTTTTCATGCTCATGAATCTGCGGTTTATCAGGAATAAATATGATGTCATGTGTTTGTGGTGCAGTTTACGTTCTCTTTAGATTGTGGTGATGAAATAATTATGTTATGAAGTCTGTGCTGATTTCATTGAGTATCAGACGCTCCAGATGTGTTCAAACACGAGACCGGACGGATTCTGGTGCATTCAAGTTGCTGCTGCTAAATTAATAACCGTTCTTACGAAGTCTTTCCTTCGTTTCCAATCGAAGGAGAAACAACCCGAGCGAACTCGGCTCCCTACCGTCGTCTCGCACTCGTATGAAGCCGCTCCTCACGACTGCACAGTGAGTCAGTGTGCACGCACTGAACCCGGATCAGTGACCAGTTTGTGAAAGTCGGTTCAAAACATCGGTTTGATGTTTGATGACATCAGAGAATGTGTCGTTGTTTCCTCTGCAGCGCTCCGGCCTGAGGACGCAGGAAGATCGATGTTATCCTCTCGGTCATACCTCATCATCATCATTTCATAGGTCATAACTCATCATCATCATTTCATAGGTCATACCTCATCATCATCATTTCACAGAGCTGCAGCACCTCCTGATCAGAAGTTTTCCTGAATCAAATCTCATATTTGTTGTAATTCCGGCCAAAGCTTTGATTTTCAGTTGCGTATAGAAACCTTCCTCGTCAGCCTCTCGGTCTCCTGAGCAGCGTAATCCTCTGCAGTTAATCATAAAGTAGCCTGATAATCAGACGAAAGCTCCGTTCAGTCCGGATTAACATCACCAGGGAGGCGAGGAATGAATTATTCGCTGTGCTCGGCGGTAATTTAACAGACCAAGCGGATGACGGAGAGTTGAACTGGACGCAGTTGAAGTGAGTTTGAGTTTAACGTCACCTGTAGAGTCATAACCCGTCACACTGTTAGCATTCATACATCAGACATTCTGACAACGTTCAGTGTGACATCACTTCCCCAGGCTGTCATAAACATCATAAACATAAACATCATAAACATATACATTCCAGAGAATAGAAACAGACTCTACAGAACCTGGTGACACAATGTAAACAAACATCAAGTCAGAATATGTTGACATGAACCACGGCAACTTCAGAATCTCGTCACGGATGGTATGATATCGTACGCATCGGTCTGGAAACGTCTTAACTTGAAACGGCTGACGGGAACATTGCATCTGTGCTTGTTGTCACTGAGCAGCTTGAACAACAACAGTTCTGCGTGTCTTCGTCTGTGCACGAGCAAAACCTGCAAGGATGGAGTTCCTGCAACGTCTGAATGCATTACTGTTGAAACAGGAAGCGGATCATAAGAACGCCTGATTGAAATGTTTAATTGCACTTAGCGCTGGAAGAGTATCCGTCTGACCACTAGAGTGCTGCGGCGCCTCGCTTTGTGTTCCGAGCACCATTTAAGTTGATGTCCATGTGCACTGATGAACCCCTGTGAGTCGCTGCGTGTGGTTTCGTTGAATGACTTCTGAAGACTGGAAGTGTCATCACTCATTACTGGAAGTTAAAGAGATGATGGATCAAAGTCCAATAACTCTAAAACTCTGCTGCTAAGTTTGTCCTCGTCTCTTTATTTACATCAGATGTGATGGTGTTTATAAAATGTACGACTAGTGAAGAAAAGATTGTGTGTAAAGAGGTGAATCCCTCTGATTTATGGTTCTATTCATACTGGTCATGATTACTTCCCTGTTTTCCAAAAATAGTCCTTTAAGTTTGACTTGATGATCAAAATGTCACAAATACAGATAAATTAAAACCCGACAGTATATTGTCGTCAGGCAGCAACATCCGGTTCTTTAGAGTGAAGTCAGAGCTTCACGTGTTAAAGCTGCATTCTCTCTAGTGTCCACCAGGGGGCGACTCCTCTGGTTGTATAGAAGTCTATAGAAAATGACTCTACTTCTCTCTTGATTTATTCCCTCAGTAAACATTGTAAACATGAGTTTATGTCTCAATCTCTAGTTTCAAGTCTTCTTCAATACAGCATGATGTTCATTTAGTACATTATGCTCCATTTAGAGTCACACAGACCATAAAGCAGGGGATGCTTTAGGGCGGGGCTACTGTGATTGACAGGTCTCTACGTCACTCCTCCTCAGTCCATATATGGTCACTTCCTGTTCCCTGGTTGCTAAAACCAACGTGGCGATGGCGAAGTGTCCGGACGAGAGCTTCTTGCGTCCTGTACAGTCTGTGGTTCTGACCTCATGTCCAGACGTGTTGTACAGGGAGCACCAGAGGACCCGTGCTGCAGGTTTCCTGTGAATTGATGCTCCGTCTGTTTTCTCCACCACAGCACTACTTCCTGGTGATTTTTGGCCACGATGGACAGAAACCGTTGGAGCTGCGGACGGAGGAAGAGTCTGACTGCAACGAGTGGGTGGATTGCATCCAGCAGGCCAGGTACTAAAGGAGTCCTTGTACTAAAGTACTGTACTGTCTGAGGTACTTTGCTTGATCATTGTGCTACTTCATACTTCTACTGCGCTTCATTTCAGTTGGACATGTTGTGCTTGTAACTGCTCTGCGACGGGGACGGGTGTGGATGGAGGCGTTATGTTTGTTCATTGTCCGTCTGTCCGTCTCTGTCTCGTGAGCGCGATATCTCCGGAACAGCTGACGGGAATTTATTCAAATCTGGACTTCAACATTAACTGATTTATACTTTAGTGTGTGAAGGCCACTTTGACCTCACGAAAAACATGCTTTTGGCCGTAACTTGAAATGTGCACTCGGTAGATTAGAGAGATTAGCCGTGGACACACACACACCAACGAGCGATTACAGAACGATGTTACACAAATGATGAAGTGATGACATCTTGGACAGACATGGATGTAGTTGTAGTTGCTTCACTATATTCCTCTGACATCTGTAGTTACTTGTTACTTCTCAGATTAAGATTTTACATTAAAAACATGACGACATTGTAAAAGACAATTCATTGTTAAAGATTAAATGAATGGTTCCCGTTTGGTTCTGTATCAGAACTTAGTTTCTTCTTCTCCTCTTCCAGTAATCGTCTCCCGACCCCTCAGATTCCTACTGCTGTGTGTGTGTGTGTGTGTGTGTGTGTGTGCACACAACGTGTTCCGCTCGCAGCGGTTCACATCGAGGTCACATCGAGGTCACATCGAGGTCACACTGGTGCCGTGTTGCTCCTCTGGTTGCGTCACAGACTTGAACTCGACATTCAGCGGGAAACGTGACGCTTTTGTTCATTCGTGTTACTTTATGAACGCATATCGTCTGATAATTATTCAAGTAAACGTAGAAAATACCATGGTCTAAAAATACTCCGTTACAAGTGAGAGTCCTGAATCTTAAAGCAAAATGAAAGTATCAAACGTGAAAGTACTTCATGCAGAACAGCTCCTTTCACATTTGTATTAATATAGCATATTCTGTTCTTGCTAGCGTTATGCTAATCAGTATTTATGTAAATATAGATATTGATTTGGGGACCATGCTGTGGCTGGATTGCTAAAAGGATCGATGAGCTGAGCAGACGAGAAATACTTCCTGTTGCCAAGTCGTATCCAAGGCCCATCCTATTGCCTGGAGCAGTGAACAGCGTTTCCATTGCATAAGAAGCTTAGAGGATGCTAATGATGCTCCAGGTATTAGCAAACCTCAGCGTTTCCAGGGAAAGTCAATGTTTTGAAAAACTTTGGCTTTTTGTTGCAAAATGCATTCAAATACAAATGAAGAGTCTTTTTTTTATTGTAGCAAGTGACAATGGTATAAGTGAAATCGTGAGTAAAAAGTAGAATATTTGCTCCCTTCTAGTTACTCCGACATCATCATCGAGCGTGAGATCCTGATGCAGAAGTGCATCCACCTGGTCCAGATCATGGAGACGGAGAAGATCGCAGCCAATCAGCTCCGCACTCAGCTGGAGGACCAGGACACCGAGATCGAGAGGCTCAAAGCCGAGGTATGCGGCGCAAACACGCATGCGTGCACTCAGAGATGCAGATCAAAGCATGCATCGGCCTCTGGCATGATGGGAAAACACGTTTGGAGCGTTTGTGTGTGTGTTGAATGAAAGCACAGCAGGGCTCCAGCGATTCCAAGAGCGTTACTTCCTCATCATGCAACGAGATGGTTGTTGGTTTCAAACCTCTGAGGTGGTTCCATTCCTATTTGAACCTCTGTGTCGGTATGTTGTGGCAGATCGTCGTGGTGAACAAAACCAAGGAGAGGATGCTGCCTTACCAGAACAACCAGGAGGAGGAAGACCCCGACATCAAGAAGATCAAGAAGGTGCAAAGCTTCATGCGCGGCTGGCTGTGCCGGAGGAAGTGGAAGATCATCGTCCAGGACTACATCGGCTCACCGCACGCCGAGAGCATGAGGAAGAGGAACCAGATCGTCTTCAACATGGTGGAGGCGGAGACGGACTACGTCCACCAGCTCTCCATCCTGGTCAACTGCTTCCTGCGGCCGCTCCGCATGGCGGCCAGCTCCAAGAAGCCTCCCATCAGCCACGATGACGTCAGCGCCGTGTTCCTCAACAGGTCTCTCCTCTCTTTTTATTTTGGATAACGATGTTTTTGATGGTCTAGTTTATAGTTAACAGTAAGAATGTGTCTCCCTCTCCAGCGAGACCATCATGTTCCTGCACGAGATCTTCCATCAGGGTCTCCAAGCTCGGATCGCCAACTGGCCCACGCTGGTCCTGGGTGAGTGCTGCTTCACGTGTTAAAGCTGCATTCTCTCTAGTGGCCACCAGGGGGCGACTCCTCTGGTTGTATAGAAGTCTATAGAAAATGACTCTACTTCTCTCTTGATTTATTCCCTCAGTAAACATTGTGAACATGAGTTTATGTCTCAATCTCTAGTTTCAAGTCTTCTTCAATACGATGCAATAAATGCTTCTAATTGACAGCAAAACTAACTTGTGAACCGTCACTACGGACCTTTTGTCTCACGTTCAGTGTATCTGTCGTGTTTTCTTTGCTCGCTCACCAGCCGACCTGTTCGACATCCTGCTGCCGATGCTGAACATCTACCGGGAGTTTCTACGGAACCACCAGTACAGTCTGCAGGTTCTGGCCAACTGTAAGCAGAACCGAGACTTTGACAAGCTGCTGAAACAGTACGAGTCCAACGCAGCGTGTGAGGGACGAACGCTGGAGACGTTCCTCACGTACCCCATGTTCCAGGTAGTACACCCACCCATGTACTGCTCAGAGCTACATGTTGTACTTTTCACTGTACTACAGCTCAGAGGTACATATTGTACTTTTCACTGTACTACAGCTCACAGGTACATATTGTACTTTTCACTGTACCACATCTCAGAGGTACATGTTGTACTTTATACTACATCTCAGAGGTAAATATTGTACTTTTTACTGTACTACAGCTCAGAGGTACATATTGTACTTTATACTGTACTACAGCTCAGAGGTACATATTGTACTTTTTACTGTACTACAGCTCAGAGGTACATATTGTACTTTATACTCTACTACATCTCAGAGGTACATGTTGTACTTTTCACTGTACTACATCTCAGAGGTACATATTGTACTTTATACTGTACTACAGCTCAGAGGTACATATTGTACTTTTTACTGTACTACAGCTCAGAGGTACATATTGTACTTTATACTCTACTACATCTCAGAGGTACATGTTGTACTTTTCACTGTACTACAGCTCAGAGGTACATATTGTACTTTTTACTACAGCTCAGAGGTACATGTTGTACTTTTTACTGTACTACATCTCAGAGGTACATGTTGTACTTTTCACTGTACTACAGCTCAGAGGTACATGTTGTACTTTTTACTGTACAACATCAGTACTTTGACTTGTGGTATTTAAGTCAATATTCTGAAACTTTTATGAAAGTAAAGTTTTGAACACAGAACTTTTACTTGTAGTGGAGTATTTTCACAGAGTGGTTTTAGTACTTTTACTGAAGTAAAGGATCTGAATACTCGTCGTTGTGTGTGTTTCAGATTCCTCGGTACATCGTCACTCTGCACGAGCTGCTGGCTCACACACCTCATGAGCACGTGGAGCGCAACAGTCTGCAGTTCGCCAAATCCAAACTGGAGGAGCTGTCGAAGTGAGTGTGTGAGCACATTTCTCAGACGTGTGCGGTCATAGATGGCGATGATGATAATGATGATGATGATGATTGTTGGTGTCGTCAGGATGATGCACGAAGAGGTGAGCGACACCGAGAACATCAGGAAGAATCTGGCCATCGAGAGGATGATCGTAGAGGGCTGTGACATCCTGTTGGACACCAGTCAGACCTTCGTCAGACAAGGTGCGCTTCCTCTGAAACACCTGCTGCCCAATCAGAGAGAGAGAGAGAGAGAGAGAGAGAGAGAGAGAGAGAGAGAGAGAGAGAGAGAGAGAGAGAGAGAGAGAGAGAGAGAGAGAGAGAGAGAGAGAGAGAGAGAGAGAGAGAGAGAGAGAGAGAGAGAGAGAGAGAGAGAGAGAGAGAGAGAGAGCTTCGTGGTGTCGGTCAGGTCATGGTGGGTAATATGACACCGTCACAGACTGGCTTTGAAAGACAATGATTGCTTGTCAATTACCAGAGATTTGGCACCGTTTCCCCCCCGACACTCAACAGGCTCCGTCATCCAGCTGCCGTCCAGCAGCGAGCGGGGAAGCTCAGCAAGGTCCGCCTGGGCTCCCTCTCCCTGAGGAAGGAAGGAGAGCGACAGTGTTTCCTCTTCACCAAGCACCTCCTCATCTGTACACGAACATCTGGAGGGAAGCTTCATCTGCTGAAGGTTGTCCACAGATACATTTTATCCAAATGCATTCTGAAACATTTAGCATTCTGAAACTCATCAGATGTTGTTTTCATCTCTTTCTCCTCCGACAGCAAGGCGGCACGTTGTCTCTGACGGAGTGCACTCTCATCGAGGAACTAGAAGCCAGTGATGAGGACTGTGAGTATCTTCTGAACGGAATCATTGGGGATGTAACGGTGCACAAGAGTCACGGTTCAGATTGTATAGAAGTCTATAGAAGATGACTCTACTTCTCTCTTGATTTATTCCCTCAGTAAACATTGTAAACATGAGTTTATGTCTCAATCTCTAGTTTCAAGTCTTCTTCAATACAGCATGATGTTCATTTAGTACATTATGGTCCATTTAGAGTCACACACGTGTTGTCACACCGCTGGTTTTCACGTCTCTTTGCCTAACGTCAACATTTGCCGTTAACTGAGGCGTGGATCCTGTTCACACTCGCAGACAACGCAGCAGGTCACGGCTTCAACCACCTGGAGTTCAAGCTGGCGGTGGAGCCTCCGGACGGTCAGTCCTTCTCTGTCGTCCTATTGGCTCCTTCTCGCCAGGAAAAGGCTGCCTGGACCAGCGACATAAGCCAGGTGGGCCTGATGTTTCTTCCAGCTGTTCTCTCCCTGAGATTCAAGAGGACTGAGACGTGTCACCGGATCTCTCGTTTCAGTGCATCGATAACATCCGATGTAACGGCCTGATGACCAGCGTGTTTGAGGAGAACTCCACAGTTTCTGTGCTGCACATGATCAAGTAAGAAACCAGGACTCCTGCTGGTCTGAGGAAGTGTTCCATTGGAGCACGGAGACGATGTCGTCTCATCGTCATATACTGTTTATAACATATACGGCAACATCGTCAGCATGCGGTTATAACAAGTTAACTGCAGCGTGACTGAATGTGACGAAGATGTTCCTGCAAACAAAGAGAAATGAGAAAGTGTTTATTGCTGAATATGTTTGCACGGACAAGCAACGTGAGAAGCAACAACCACAATGTGTGAAGACATCGCTCACAATACAACATGCCAACATTTACAACACAATCTGAAACTAAAACCACAAATATTAGAATATGTGAAAAAGTGCTGTTATTAAATTGTCTGTTTAATAAGTAACATAGAATGTGTTTTTATAGTGTAATAATAGAAACTACATATACTACTATGCATTCAAATATAGTGCGTCTTTTATCAGTATTATGACTATTTATAGGATGTTTTATATCCTTCCTCTCGAGGAGATTTGGGTAAGAAAAATGTCAGCCAAACTGCTGACATTAATTATTATTTACTGTATTATTTCATCTGTTCAGGAGCAGCAACTACGATCATGCTTTAGGTATAGTTCTGTTAATATTCCATATGTTTCTTAGTGTCAATAAATCCTGTGCGAAGACCTAAACTAAGAACCGTAAACATGTTTACTTACAAGTATCACAGCCGCTCGTAGAGCTCACGACAGCACCAAATGTGGATCAATGACAATAGTACCAAACAATCGGACTATTTCCTTTTTCTTTGATTTAGAAACGACAGTGACCAGCTGTTCCAGGGACCTTTGAATATTGGTATTAAGAGACCGATTAACGCATTGTTTACTCTTTCCTTTGTTCTGGTTCCTTGAGATCTGATGCCCGACTGCATAAAGACGACGTCGACATTTGCTTCAGCGAGACGCTCAACTCCTGCAAGGTGCCTCAGATCCGGTACGCCAGCGCGGAGCGCCTGCTGGAGCGGCTGACGGACCTGCGCTTCCTCTCCATCGACTTCCTCAACACCTTCCTGCACACGTACAGGACCTTCACCACGGCCGCCGCGGTCCTCCACAAGCTGGCCGACATCTACAAGAAGCCGTTTACCTCCATACCGGTCAGGTACGAGTGGAGAAGTTCTGACGAGCTACAAAGGAACAGAGTACACGTACACAAGTACTGTAACCGAGTACACGTACACAAGTACTGTAACCGAGTACACGTACACAAGTACTGTAACCGAGTACACGTACACAAGTACTGTAACCGAGTACACGTACACAAGTACTGTAACCGAGTACACGTACACAAGTACTGTAACCGAGTACGAGTACACAAGTACTGTAACCGAGTACGAGTACACAAGTACTGTAACCGAGTACACGTACACAAGTACTGTAACCGAGTAAAAGTACACAAGTACTGTAACCGAGTAAAAGTACACAAGTACTGTAACCGAGTAAAAGTACACAAGTACTGTAACCGAGTAAAAGTACACAAGTACTGTAACCGAGTACAAGTACTGTAACCGAGTACAAGTACTGTAACCGAGTACAAGTACACAAGTACTGTAACCGAGTACAAGTACACAAGTACTGTAACCGAGTAAAAGTACACAAGTACTGTACTTGTGTACAAGTACACAAGTACTGTACTTGAGTACAGTACAAGTACACAAGTACTGTACTTGAGTACAAGTGCACAAGTACTGTACTTGAGTACAAGTGCACAAGTACTGTACTTGAGTACAAGTGCACAAGTACTGTACTTGAGTACAAGTGCACAAGTACTGTACTTGAGGACAAGTGCACAAGTACTGTACTTGAGGACAAGTGCACAAGTACTGTACTTGAGGACAAGTGCACAAGTACTGTACTTGAGGACAAGTGCACAAGTACTGTACTTGAGGACAAGTGCACAAGTACTGTACTTGAGGACAAGTGCACAAGTACTGTACTTGAGGACAAGTGCACAAGTACTGTACTTGAGGACAAGTGCACAAGTACTGTACTTGAGGACAAGTGCACAAGTACTGTACTTGAGGACAAGTGCACAAGTACTGTACTTGAGGACAAGTGCACAAGTACTGTACTTGAGGACAAGTGCACAAGTACTGTACTTGAGGACAAGTGCACAAGTACTGTACTTGAGGACAAGTGCACAAGTACTGTACTTGAGGACAAGTGCACAAGTACTGTACTTGAGGACAAGTGCACAAGTACAGTACTTGAGGACAAGTGCACAAGTACAGTACTTGAGGACAAGTGCACAAGTACAGTACTTGAGGACAAGTGCACAAGTACAGTACTTGAGGACAAGTGCACAAGTACAGTACTTGAGGACAAGTGCACAAGTACTGTACTTGAGGACAAGTGCACAAGTACTGTACTTGAGGACAAGTGCACAAGTACTGTACTTGAGGACAAGTGCACAAGTACTGTACTTGAGGACAAGTGCACAAGTACTGTACTTGAGGACAAGTGCACAAGTACTGTACTTGAGGACAAGTGCACAAGTACAGTACTTGAGGACAAGTGCACAAGTACAGTACTTGAGGACAAGTGCACAAGTACTGTACTTGAGGACAAGTGCACAAGTACAGTACTTGAGGACAAGTGCACAAGTACAGTACTTGAGGACAAGTGCACAAGTACTGTACTTGAGGACAAGTGCACAAGTACTGTACTTGAGGACAAGTGCACAAGTACTGTACTTGAGGACAAGTGCACAAGTACTGTACTTGAGGACAAGTGCACAAGTACAGTACTTGAGGACAAGTGCACAAGTACAGTACTTGAGGACAAGTGCACAAGTACAGTACTTGAGGACAAGTGCACAAGTACAGTACTTGAGGACAAGTGCACAAGTACAGTACTTGAGGACAAGTGCACAAGTACAGTACTTGAGTACAAGTGCACAAGTACAGTACTTGAGTACAAGTGCACAAGTACAGTACTTGAGTACTGTGCACAAGTACAGTACTTGAGTACAAGTGCACAAGTACTGTACTTGAGTACAAGTGCACAAGTACTGTAACGGAGTACACATTTCGGGTGCTTGTAATTTACTTTAGTTTAGACACTTTATACTTCAATTCTCCCAAATCGGACAGCTTTAGTTGGTTTACAAATTAAGATTTTTACACACAATGTATTAATAATAATGTTAATATATAAGTAATAATGTTAATTCATGAGTAATGTTAATAACGTTATTGTTACGTTGTTATAATGTTATCTCCTTCAAACCACTGGATTTATTCTAGTTTATGGCGGCTCTGCACTCCATTCCACCACGAATGTGAACATCTCTTCGTTCTATGTTCTATCACCTGTCGTGTCTCATCTTAATGTGTTGTCAAGTGTTCTTCCCTCTCGTCTCATGAAACATTCACTCCATCTTTCCATCTCCATGTGTTCTTCCTTTCTTCATCCCTCCTCCTCCTCCTCACCGTCCCAGGGTCGAGCAACATTCATGTGATCGTCTGTCCATCGTGTCCCTCTGTCCTGACTACAGTCTGAAGATCACACAGCTTGCTCTGGATCAGTCCAAGTAAATACAAAAGTACAGAGTTAGAGTTCAGTCAGCTGATCAGAGATATATCTACACATCAACTCTCCTCCTTCTTCCTCTTCCTCTTCCTCTTCTTCCTCCTCTCAGGTCTCTGGAGCTCTTCTTCGCCACCAACCAGGGCTCGTGGGGGACGGACCCCCTGAACAACAAATCCCCGAGGTTGGGCCGCAAGTTTTCCTCCCCTCCGCCTCTCAGCGTCCCCTCCCGCACCTCCTCCCCCGTCCACCGCCGCAAGCTCTCGCTCGGTTCCCCCGTCGGTGGGAAAGCCGGCGCCCTGGACCTCTCCGCCAGCCCCACCTACTCCGCAGCCGGCTCCCCCACCTCCATCCCCTCTCCTTCGCCCACCTCCACCAGGCCTCCCTGCTCTGGCTTTCCCCCCCCGCCGCCCACCGTCTCCACCGAGGCCCCCCTGGACCTCAGTCCAGCTGCCGGGGAGGACGTCAGCGGGGAGCTGCCTCGCGTCGACGCCTTCTGTGGGAAGCTGAGGCGCAGCATCCGCAGGGGTGTGTACAGCCGGAGCACGACAACAAATCATTTCATAAAGCAGTCGGGGAGCTCTCGCTCCATCGAGCCCCGCGTGAGCTCTTTTATTTGCCGATATCATACTTGTATCCGACATGGCGCTGACCCGCCCTCGAGGGAACGAGAGACATGAATGGGTCACGTTACCCAACGGAGGCGTAGTCGTGCCGTCGGATCACCGTCTGACTCCAGCCGACAGCTCGTTCACGATAAACACGGCGGAGCGGCGGTCAGAACGTCTCTGGAGAGAGAACGAGGAGACGAACAAAAACAACTGTTGTTGAAGCGGTGAGACAGAGAGCTCCAAGAACAACCGCCGCTCCAGACCCACAAGACCAGAGGTGCACAGTCACGCTCTCACAGCTGACAGTGCAGATTATTTTCATCCAGATGATGTTCAGTCTGTCTGTTGTAACAGATACTCTATGAACCAGTCTCAGTGTAGTCCTGATCCTCTATATGAACCAGTCTCAGTGTAGTCCTGATCCTCTATATGAACCAGTCTCAGTGTAGTCCTGATCCTCTATATGAACCAGTCTCAGTGTAGTCCTGATCCTCTATATGAACCAGTCTCAGTGTAGTCCTGATCCTCTATGAACCAGTCTCAGTGTAGTCCTGATCCTCTATCAGAGACCATCAGAGAGAAGATGGTCTGTTTCTATAGAGTTGTTCTTAACGCTCGTCATCGGAGCCACCGGGTCGGATTCTGGTGAAACCAGATGAACTCATGCAGGTTCACCAGAACCTCCTTCAGCTCAGACTCCAGCAGAGACCGGTCCACCGTGGACAGACCCAGATCCTCCAGCAGAGACCGGTCCACCGCGGACAGACCCAGATCCTCCAGCAGAGACCGGTCCACCGCGGACAGACCCAGATCCTCCAGCAGAGACCGGTCCACCGTGGACAGACCCAGATCCTCCAGCAGAGACCGGTCCACCGTGGACAGACCCAGATCCTCCAGCAGAGACCGGTCCACCGTGGACAGACCCAGATCCGGAGGGAGGAGGAGAGCTCAGCTCCCGGCAGCAGCAGCAGCGTCTCCTCCTCCTCCTCCTCCTCCTCCTCCTCCTCCTCCTCCTCCTCCTCCTCCTCCTGCTCCTCCTCCTCCTCCTCTCTGCTGGAGACCCAGGACGTGTTGCTGGACCTGCTGGAGGGAAGGGAGTCATGGGAGAACCAGGACTGAGAGGGTCAGACTGTCAGACCTGCTGCAGTAGAATGAGAGGTTTTTTAAAGAGTCTGGTGCTCAGCAACACTACCACTTATGTCCACAGGGGGCGACAGAACCAACACATAATGAAAGTTCCTGGTAGTGACTCCATGCAGGACTCGTGGAGTCTTTTCACAGTGGGTGTATGAGTACTTTTACTTCATTGAATGAGCTGAATACTTCCAGCAAAGCTCACAGAAAGAAGTCAAATAATGAGTCAGAAATGTTCTTGCATCACGTTGCAGATGTTTGACGTCTCTTCTCTCTCTAACAGCTGTCCTGGAGACAGTTTCTCTGGACAAGTTCTTCCCTGAATCACCAGCCAGCAGCGAGCCGGGCGACGTGTCTCCCTGCCGCTCACCGTCCACGCCGAGGCATCTCCGCTCCAGACAGTCGGGAGGTAGGACATGCTCCGCACACACTCAGAAGTACACGTATGGATATTTTTATATCCATGTTTGTAATGTCTGGTTCCTCACAGTCTCACCGGGGGAGAACTCTCGCTGCACGATGTCGCCGGCTTCAGCGTTTGCGATCGCCGCCGCTGCCGCCGGGCACAGCAGCTCCCAGGGTGAGTACGGCAAGTCGGGAAGGTCAAAAGACTCAGGACGTAAGGGAGGGGACTGATGGTGGAGAGGACAAGTACTCAAGTACTTTAGTACAATTTAATGCTACTTTATACTTCTGCTCCACTACATCCCAGAGGTACCTATTGTACTTTCTACTGTACTACACCTCAGAGGTAGATATGTACTCCTACTCCTACTTTACGTTTATTAAATCATAAATGCAGGACTTTTACTTGTAACAGAGTATTTCTACATTGTGGTATTACTACTTTTACTGAAGTAAAACTTAAGATCGGAGTATTTCTTCCACCACTGAGTGTTGTTGAGATTTCTGCTGAACTCTTCACTTTAAATATACACTCGACACTTTAATAACAGACTTATTTTAAGATCCTCATATTCTAATGTAATTGTTGTTTTTTAAATATGTCTTTTGCTGTTGTTGTGCAAACATACTTGTCAATAAACCATTTCTGATTTAACATTGTTGTCTTAATCTTAAATCATTTTTCTTTCAGGTTTTACTAATTCTGAGAAAGAATTCATCATCCGGAGAGCTGCGACCAACCGAGTGCTCAGCGTGCTGCGACACTGGGTCTCCAAGCACTCGCAGGTGAGTCCACCTCTTCCACCATGTCAGACCTGATCAGCTGGATCACTCCCAGAGGAACTCTGAGTCCACCTGAAGGACTCTGCTGTCTCTCTCTGGCTCTTATTTCGGTTATTCGGCTATTTCGGTACCTGGATGTCTGAGGCCTGAAACGTTTCTTGTTTTATATTTTGGTCCTGTTGATCTGTGGCGGATATCAGAGTCTGGAGGAGACAAACAACCACAAATATCAAGTTAGTTTGATGACAACATCATTGATTTGAGTCTTTTAAGGTAAATAAAAACCTTTATTTTAAATCAGGAAGAGCTTTATCGTCCTGCAAGTAAAATACAGGCACGTCAGTTTTGCCTATAAAAGCAATAAATTCATTTTTGCAAGTTTTTCCCTCCAATTCTTTTTTGCAACAGTTTCATTTTCATGGGACAAGTTTATGAAACGTGTTAGAAATGTACTTATTTTGTGTAATAATATTTTTATTGTCGCTTCCATACATTGTTACCTTTTACTAAATGTGCAAGCCCAGTTTGTGGCAAAATGGATGTTTTCTTTATTTTTTTTAAGTATTGTAAAGTTTGGCTGAAGTGAAAATACACCCGATGTAAATGCCCACTAGAGGGCGCCCTGCTCATGTCTACAGACACACCGACATCCGTTCGGGGCAATTTGATGTAAAAGTATTTAAGAAATACTCTGCACAGTTGTGATGAAGGAAATCTTTTTTGATTTCATGCAACTAGTCTTTAAATAATCCTGATGTCTCGTTGAGCTGTGACTGAACCGTGAACGCGTGAACGTGTTCGTCCATCAGGACTTTGACATGAACACTGAGCTGAAGATGGCCGTCATCTGTCTGTTGGAAGAGATGCTACGAGATCCAGACCTGCTGCCCCAAGAGAGGAAAGCAACGTCCAACATACGCAGGTACGCAGTCAGGAGTACAACATGTACCGCTGAGCTGTAGTACAGTGAAAAGTACAACATGTAGCTCTGAGCTGTAGTACAGTGAAAAGTACAACATGTACCTCTGAGCTGTAGTACAGTGAAAAGTACAACATGTACCTCTGAGCTGTAGTACAGTGAAAAGTACAACATGTACCTCTGAGCTGTAGTACAGTGAAAAGTACAACATGTACCTCTGAGCTGTAGTACAGTGAAAAGTACAACATGTACCTCTGAGCTGTAGTACAGTGAAAAGTACAACATGTACCTCTGAGCTGTAGTACAGTGAAAAGTACAACATGTACCTCTGAGCTGTAGTACAGTGAAAAGTACAACATGTACCTCTGAGCTGTAGTACAGTGAAAAGTACAACATGTACCTCTGAGGTGTAGCACAGTAAAAGTACAACATGTACCTCTGAGATGTAGTACAGTGAAAAGTACAACATGTACCTCTGAGACGTAGTACAGTGAAAAGTACAACATGTACCTCTGAGATGTAGTACAGTGAAAAGTACAACATGTACCGCTGAGATGTAGTACAGTGAAAAGTACAACATGTACCTCTGAGATGTAGTACAGTGAAAAGTACAACATGTACCTCTGAGATGTAGTACAGTATAAAGTACAACATGTACCTCTGAGATGTAGTAGAGTGAACAGTACAATAGTTACTCCAGTAGTACTATGCACACATGGTGTAACGCTCTGTTGTACTCTTCAGTGCCCTTTCTCAAGAAGAACAGGACGACGCTCAGCTGAAGATAGAGGACATATTACAGATGGTCAGTATTACCACCTAGTAGTACCACGAAGTACTTCCATTCATTTCTTCAGAGTACGATTTTTAAGCGATTGTTAAAATAATTGCTCTCCAGAGAAGCTGTCCCCTCCTCCACTTCATCGTGGTAAGAGTGAAGTTACTCCCACTGCAGTAGTTACTGTGTATGTGGTGAAGTCAAGTCATAGCTGGACTCCAAGTATGAGGAACGTAGTTAGTGTACAAGTACTCTCGTTCTTCAAATCACATTTAATCACGTGTGTTTAAATGATGTCCTGCTCCACTCCTGTTTCCAGGCGGAGAATCCTAAAGCCGAGTGTTTCGAGTCTCTCTCAGCGATGGAGCTGGCCGAGCAGATCACACTGCTGGACCACCTCGTGTTCCGCAGTATTCTCTACGAGTGAGTACTTCATGCAGCACAATGTTCACCTCGTGTTCTGCAGTATTCTCTAGGAGTGAGTACTTCATGCAGCACAATGTTCACCTCGTGTTTGTGTGTGAAGTTAGTGTTTGTGTGTGATGTCACAGTGTTTGTTTGTGAAGTTACAGTGTTTGTGTGTGATGTTACAGTGTTTGTGTGTGATGTTACAGTGTTTGTGTGTGAAGTTACAGTGTTTGTGTGTGATGTTACAGTGTTTGTGTGTGAAGTTACAGTGTTTGTGTGTGATGTTACAGTGTTTGTGTGTGATGTTACAGTGTTTGTGTGTGATGTTACAGTGTTTGTGTGTGAAGTTACAGTGTTTGTGTGTGATGTTACGGTGTTTGTGTGTGAAGTTACGGTGTTTGTGTGTGATGTTACAGTGTTTGTGTGTGAAGTTACAGTGTTTGTGTGTGATGTTACAGTGTTTGTGTGTGATGTTACAGTGTTTGTGTGTGAAGTTACGGTGTTTGTGTGTGATGTTACAGTGTTTGTGTGTGAAGTTACGGTGTTTGTGTGTGAAGTTACGGTGTTTGTGTGTGAAGTTACAGTGTTTGTGTGTGAAGTTACAGTGTTTGTGTGTGAAGTTACGGTGTTTGTGTGTGATGTTACGGTGTTTGTGTGTGATGTCACGGTGTTTGTGTGTGATGTTACGGTGTTTGTGTGTGATGTTACGGTGTTTGTGTGTGATGTTACGGTGTTTGTGTGTGATGTTACGGTGTTTGTGTGTGATGTTACGGTGTTTGTGTGTGATGTTACGGTGTTTGTGTGTGATGTTACGGTGTTTGTGTGTGATGTTACGGTGTTTGTGTGTGATGTTACGGTGTTTGTGTGTGATGTTACGGTGTTTGTGTGTGAAGTTACGGTGTTTGTGTGTGATGTTACGGTGTTTGTGTGTGATGTTACGGTGTTTGTGTGTGATGTTACGGTGTTTGTGTGTGAAGTTACGGTGTTTGTGTGTGAAGTTACGGTGTTTGTGTGTGATGTTACGGTGTTTGTGTGTGAAGTTACGGTGTTTGTGTGTGATGTTACGGTGTTTGTGTGTGAAGTTACGGTGTTTGTGTGTGATGTTACGGTGTTTGTGTGTGAAGTTACGGTGTTTGTGTGTGAAGTTACGGTGTTTGTGTGTGATGTTACGGTGTTTGTGTGTGAAGTTACGGTGTTTGTGTGTGAAGTTACGGTGTTTGTGTGTGAAGTTACGGTGTTTGTGTGTGATGTTACGGTGTTTGTGTGTGAAGTTACGGTGTTTGTGTGTGATGTTACGGTGTTTGTGTGTGAAGTTACGGTGTTTGTGTGTGAAGTTACGGTGTTTGTGTGTGAAGTTACGGTGTTTGTGTGTGATGTTACGGTGTTTGTGTTTGTGTTCATGCAGCACAATGTTCACCTCGTGTTCCGTAGTATTCTCTAGGAGTGAGTACTTCATGCAGCACAATGTTCACCTCGTGTTCTGCAGTATTCTCTACGAGTGAGTACTTCATGCAGCATAATGTTCACCTCGTGTTCTGCAGTATTCTCTACGAGTGAGTACTTCATGCAGCACAATGTTCACCTCGTGTTCCGCAGTATTCTCTACGAGTGAGTACTTCATGCAGCATAATGTTCACCTCGTGTTCTGCAGTATTCTCTACGAGTGAGTACTTCATGCAGCACAATGTTCACCTGTATGTCTGCAGCTGACGGCATCACGGCCTGCGTGTTTTACAGACTTGGCCCACCATAATACTCTGTCAGCCATTTTACCACTTTATAAGAAACATATTGTAGGCAACATGTACTTGTATAAAGTACTACTTGATATTCTACACAACGATACATGATGTTCTATGTCCAACCCTCTGAACCCGGTTACTGCAGGTCTCAGATGGTCCATCATGAGTTGATAGTTCCTCTGAGGAGCTCAGTGTCATGTCTCTACACACTCTGGTGAAAGTGAACTCTTTATTAGAGGAGACATTTGTAATGGGAATGTTTTTATGAAATATCATTTAGCTTTGTTTTGTTTGCATTTTCTGACAGAAGTGTCACACGGTGTGTTCAAAGACCATCGGAAAGATGAAAATCTGCATATGAGTGTTTACAGCTCTGATGAACGCTGTCGTTTTGACGACTGTTTCAAAGCATCTTGCTCTTGCGTCCCACGGGTTCTGTGGCTCAGAGTTAAATGTTTGAGAAGATGGAGTAGCTGTAGATGTAGTGGTGTAAAGTCTAACTTTAAGGAGCATGAAGTAGAAATACACAAAGCTAAAAGTTCCTTTGCACCACAGTGGACTGAGGACTGGATGGTTTTGTGCTCCTGCAGAGAGTTCCTCGGGCAGCGCTGGATGAAAGTCGACAAGACGGAGAGGACTCCGTACATCATGAAGACCAGCCAGCACTTCAACGACGTAAGACCACGTGTGAAACCTGAAGAACGACGTTTCTTTATTTACTGATTCAAAAATGTTTTCAAGCAAAAACAATGCAGATTTGAATGTTTACAGATGTGTTTGTACGATGCTGTTGCTTGTTGTACATGATGATGCATTCGATATGTTGGTGATTGGACTCTTTGGATATTTAAACTTAGTTTTTTGTGATGGTCAGATTTCATTTCTGATATGTTATCGATAAAAGGGTAAAAATCACTGAATCAAATAATAATCAGCAGATTAATTGACAGTGAAAATAATAATTAGTTCCAGCTCTGCATCAAATCATCGTTATACTGTTTGCTTTGGAGCATTATACCGAGAACTTGTGTCAACCTTGTTTATATCAAATGAGGGGAGAATAAACAACAACATAGAAAGTTATACTTAGTCTTCTACTTAGTTATAATGTTTCCACTCATTGAAAGAAAGCAGGATGGACGAACAGAACAGGAATCCCCACACAGCGCTGCACATTCAGCAGAGTGTTTGAATGTTTTCCCTCAGATGAGTAACCTGGTGGCGTCTCAGATCCTGACCCACGCCGACGTGGGCTCCAGGGCCGGCTCCATAGAGAAGTGGCTGGCGGTGGCCGACATCTGCCGCTGCCTCAACAACTACAACGGCGTGCTGGAGATCACCTCCGCGCTCAACCGCAGCGCCATCTTCAGGCTGAAGAAGACGTGGGCCAAAGTCTGCAAGCAGGTCTGAGTTCATTCAACGAGCCGGTCGACGTGAAAGCTGCTCTCTGCACAACACATCCGTGATTCTTTGTGCTTTTCTGTCAGACAAAGGCTCTGATGGACCGGCTGCAGAAGACGGTGTCATCAGAAGGGAGGTTCAAGAACCTCAGAGAGACGCTGAAGAAGTAAATACTGCTCGTTACGAGTCAAAGTAAATCCTTGACGGCTGATCTAACGTCTGTTCTCTGTGTGTGTGTGTGTGTGTGTGTGTGTGTGTGTGTGTGTGTGTGTGTGTGTGTGTGTGTGTGTGTGTGTGTGTGTGTGTGTGTGTGTGTGTGTGTGTGTGTGTGTGTGTGTGTGTGTGTGTGTGTGTGTGTGTGTGTGTGTGTGTGTGTGTGTGTGTGTGTGTGTGTGTGTGTGTGTGTGTGTGTGCGCGTGCGTGCGCAGCTGTAACCCTCCATGTGTCCCGTACCTGGGCATGTACCTCACTGACCTGGCTTTCATCGAGGAGGCGACGCCCAACTTCACGGAGGAGGGCCTGGTGAACTTCTCCAAGATGAGGATGGTGAGATATTTCATTGCCCTGATCACCTTCTCACTCAATGGACTGTTTGCTGAACCAAAACCAGAAACCACACAAAGTCAACTCCCAGCTCACGGTCAGCGGACTAAGTTGTCTGTAATCTGTCTCTGCGCTCTCAGATCTCTCATATCATCCGGGAGATCCGTCAGTTCCAGCAAGCGCCGTACAGGATGGAGCACCAGCCCAAGGTGTGTGACGTGTGCACCGTGAACGTCTGCAGTGATTCGTACATTAACACGACGCGTTGTGTCCGTCCTGACTCCCTCCAGGTGACGCAGTTCCTCCTGGAGAAGACGCTGGTGATGGATGAAGACACGCTCTATGAGCTCTCGTTAAAGATCGAGCCCCGAGTACCACCCGGATAGTTCTGGCTTCATTTCACACACACACATATTTTACAGTATCAATCATGGATCAACACAACTTGAGATTCTCTTAATTAATAAAGCAGAGGTTGTTTCATGAAACACCGCCAGTTATTGTGCTTAGGAAACTCAGGAGCTCATGTGCCTTGTTGTACGAATATCCAATGTGTAGATGTATTCATCAGAATGAACGGCATAACCTGCGTATAACATCGTAGAGTTATGACTGTAGAGACGCTGTACATACCGAACAATCTGCCGCCGCAGTCTCACTCACAAACATCGTCAGGTGGCTTTCCCTGTATGATCACTGCCGGATTAACCTGCTCCGGGCCCTCGGGGGGGAGTTATTTGTGTTCACTGATGAATTTCAAAACACAATTCTCTCTTTTTGCTCCGTTCTTGGTCTCCACCAACTCCAGAGGGAAACATGTCTGTAGCTGCTAAATGCTTCACTTTCTTCACCAGCTGTTCTTTAACTGAGGCTGTTTGCTACATACAGCAGGTCTTTACACCTCTTAGTGCTTAAAACCACAGACTGAACATAAGAAATGGTCACAGTCGTCGTGGCGTCACCCGTTGGTTTGTGGACTGCCGTTTTCAAGCCTAGAGTTCGGCAATTTTACCGTCGCCATCTTGGATTACGGCCGTTGCCATGTTGATTTTTTTGCAACCAGTGAACAGGAAGTGACCATATCTGGACTGAGGAGGAGTGACATAGAGACCTGTCAATCAGCGTGTAGCCCCGCCCTAAAGCATCCCCTGCTTTATGGTCTGTGTGACTCTAAATGGACCATAATGTACTAAATGAACGTCATGCTGTATTGAAGAAGACTTGAAACTAGAGATTGAGACATAAACTCATGTTTACAATGTTTACTGAGGTAATAAATCAAGAGAGAAGTAGAGTCATTTTCTATAGACTTCTATACAACCAGAGGAGTCGCCCCCTGGTGTGTGTGTGTGTGCGTGTGTGTGTGTGTGTGTGTGAGAGATAATATTAAGGTTGAACTGGACCGTGGTGTCAGAGTTCATCGTGGCTCCACATGGTCGGTCTGTGCTCATTGGTGTGTTCTCTAAACTTGTGATTGGCCTCCAGCTTTTTAATCCCACCTGAGGGGGCGGAGCTCCCTGAGAGAGGAGAGTGAGAAGCTCTTTAACCAGAGACCATCAGCAAGAAGGCAGAGCAGCGCCTCTTCAGGTACGGTACCTTCTTCTTCTTCCTCCTCCTCCTGCAGAACGCCTCCGTTAGCTTCATGCAGCTCGGTTTGTAAAATAAAAACTGTTGAAACTCTTTAAAAGTTGATACGTCATCTTGAATTGAGATCTGTTTGCATGCTTTTGACATTTATAGATAATCTGAGTCGGTTTAACACTTCTGTGCACTTTTCAAAATAGGCAAAGTGGATGTGATGATGTCATCAAACGTATGATATCAATACTGCAAAGAGTGACAACGTGAAAGATTTTTTTGCAGGAAAGAAAGTAAAAATCTCTGAGCAGCTTCTTTTTGTACATCTTGTACTTTTTACTGTACTACACCTCAGAGGTACATATTGTACATTTACACAGTATGTATAAGTACTAATAGCAGTGTGCTATTAGTACTTCACTCATGTAAAGGATCTGAATACTTCTTGCACCACTGAATATATTGAATACATCTTTCTACATCCTGTGTAGTTCAATCGACTCATTCAGTTATTTCCCTGATTTTGACGCATGCTGGTGGGAAAAGAAATACCACCAGCAAATACTTTAGTGTGTTTCTCTCTCGTATTAATTCTGCACAGACGAGCAGCATGAATATCAAAGTGTCTGCACAATCGGGTCCTTCTATGACTGGTCCTCCGGCGCTGAAGAGCTCTTTATTTAGTGCCTCGTGCCGCTTCTCTTCAGGCACAACAACGAGAAGATCTTCCTGATCTGGGTGAACGAGGAGGACCACACCAGGGTCATCTCCATGGAGAAGGGAGGCAACATGAAGAGTGTTTGAGAGGTTCTGCAGCGGACTGAAGAAGGTACAGCAGTCTGTGCCAATACTTGTGTACTTTCGAGATGTTTATATTTTAATTCAAGACGAGATGCCCCCAAAAAAGTTACATTTTATATTCTCATTTATTAAAGATATTTACTTTATGTTTTCTTATAAATATATAATTATAATACATTATAAATAAATTGTATATCTATCAGCTTGGAGTTTCCGTCTCCCTGCAGCTGAATACAAATCTGTCTAACCTTTGTTTTCACTGAAACCAAATATTTAAATTACCCAAATAATAATCAAAGAACAGATATATCCATACACATATCTCAGGTTCTGGTATCTTCAGATCCCCGTATGTGTCTCCCCATGACGACGCATTTTACAATTTTATTTTGTGTTACACTTTGAGCTAGTTTATTATGACGATACATGCGTCACATGACCGGTCAACTCTTCGCCATGTGACGTCCTGCAGGTGGAGCACCTGATCCAGGAGAGCGGCTGGGAGTTCATGTGGAACGAGCGTCTGGGCTACATCCTCACATGTCCCTCCAACCTGGGCACCGGCCTCAGGGCGGGCGTGCACGTACGCCTGCCAAAACTCAGCAAGGTCGGGGACACACACACACACACACACACACTATAAGGTACCATTTAGTGGCTGTTCTGGGGCTTTTGATCCCACAAGCTTCCTCGTAGAGCGCCATTGAAACAGCTCAATGACTACGTTTACATTCACTAAATAAATACGAATGTTTACATGGCTAATGAAAATGAATAATCCACTAATATTCTTTACATGCAGCGTTCATATTCAGATTAACGTAAAAACGACCCCATAACTCATCACCAGTGAATCCAACGTCACCGTCGTTCTCTTGTGTTCGGCGGGTCGATGCCGTAACGCGCCGTTTATCACGTCTAGAATAACTTAACAAGTGAAACATCAGGAGCCATTCGTGCCATTTTGTTTCTGTCGGCGTGTTCCAGAGGTGGAGGACTTGTTGGACCGTGTGAACTCTGCCTCCAGCCAAATGTGGATTCATCCGCCACTGAAAATAGTCCCCAACAAATGCACCATTTCCTCCTGTTTGTTTGAGAACACCTACAGTGAGCAGCTGCTTTAGGAGATCACTGAGACTTTATTAAAGCCACAGATGGATTCACGGAAGCAGAAAGTATTGAGACTGACGAACACTGTTTTTGGGTCTTTTCACTGGAATACATCACAGAATAGCACCACCCTTATGCTCTAAACTCCATCTCCTGAAGAAGTTGGTGTTTGCAAGGCCAAACATCTTTACTTTCGCCCACAACCGTCACAGGATCAGTCAATATCAACTTCAGTGTACTCTTGTAAATAAGTGGCATTTGACTGTAGGTGCAGCAACATTACGACTGATTGAAACCTCTCTGCAGGACAACCTGCGGCTGCAGAAGAGAGGCACCGGTGGAGTGGACACGGCTGCTACCGGAGACACCTTCGACATTTCCAACAACGACCGTCTGGGCAAATCTGAGGTGAGGATCGATCATATCGTCTTTTAAATGATTCATCACTATGCCTCCGATCATCAAAGGTTTTCTCATCTCAGACTCTAGAAAGCCGATATTTCATTGCAGTAATGGCCTTTGGTTTGTTTTTAGGTGGAGCTGGTCCAGATGCTGGTCGATGGGGTCAACCACCTGATCGAGTGTGAGAAGAAGCTGGAGCGAGGACAGGACATCAAAGTCCCAGCTCCCATCACTCAGTTCAGGAAGTAGAAAAGCTGGACTCATGGTGGCATTAGTGTTAAACGCCGCCCGCTACAGAGGAGGCGGCGTCTTTATTCCTCCCTACAAAGATTGCAAATCTTAAGGTTGACCTAATGTTAGACATGAACTACAGTTAGGCGGGAATTCTACCTCAAGTTTAAGGTCTTCACTGTAACCCTGACTTCAATAAAGCCAACAGAATTAAACACTAACTGTGCTGTGCTTGTGAAACGCTTACGCTAATGGCTAGCATACATAGCTAGCAATTATAAAATTTAATTATAATTTAGTTTAGATGCATTTTTTTTCAGGGTAGAGACACTTCAAGGAAAACTTTGCACAGATTTGTACTTGAGTAAATGTACTTTGTTACATTCCACCACTGCTACTGGCCTACAGGTAACTGACCGACTCCATGGCATCCATACTTCCTGTTTACGTCACCCAAAGCATTATGGGAACAGTAGTTTCTAGTCAGCGGCATACTAACATACAAAGTAAGACATAAAACTGAGTTCACATGACATAGTATGTGGACTCTGTATGTGAGAAATACTAGGATGAATAGTACTTTATCTAGAATATCTGAGTATACTGCACACTCAACGCACCATAATGCATTGTATCTGGGTGCCTTGAAATGAGATTTTAAGCCAGGCTTGTCACTTCAATGTTTTCGGGACTGAAATTAGATTCTCAATATGTGGTCAGTTTACTCAAATAGGATCGTCGTAGTCTGCAGGTAGAATCATAGTATGTGTACAAGTACATACAGAGTATGTAGTACGTTAGTATGCATTTTCAAAGACAGACAATAGGGGTCACTAGCGTGGATCCCACTGTCACACTGTAAATAAAGTAATATTTTCATATTCCAAGTGGGTATAAAACGGGTGATTAAGATCCGAGGCTAATAAACACAATAGTTTAGTTTAAGCATCACAAATCTTTATTCAGTAACGACCTGTCCTCCTGCAGCTGGATGCATCGCCTTCATGCGTGTGAAGACGTAGCGCTCATCAGGTAATAGATTACACTAACTAACATTGTTTATTGAGGGAGGAAAGAAGCAAATTAAAGCGGTGTGACTGCTGCAGTACTAGGACCAATCAGTGCTTTGTAGATCTCGTACTTAATATGGAAACATTGTGATGAGTCAGGTGAGCACGAGTTGGTCAGAACGTTATTTTAAAGCTGCAGAACTGAGCAGCGTTTACCGTGTAAAGACATGAATTGTGAACTGCGTCTGACATCCAGTAGTTAATCTACAAACTAATAACTTAAAGCTCACTGACACTATGAACCATAAACAATATGAACTAAACTATAAACACAGGAATTGTTGTATTTTTCACAAATCGCTGAGTTTACATGTGGAATTCTGCATCAGTGACAAACTTTAATCTTCATGTTCTGCAACAGGTGATTTCACAAAGTACAGTGTATCTTAAGGGGGGGGGGGGGGGGAACATGATACAAACAGCTTGAGAGTAGCTGTGCATCTTTCAACAGAAAGTGTAAACAGGTGTAAGCTACTGATTAACGTGGAAACGTTTAAGTAAGCAGAACAGCTTCTTGTTTTAATTTTAAATTATCATTTCTGATGTTTTACTTTCCAGGATGCCACCTCTGACTATTTTTTTTTTTTCTAAAAAGAAATCAGTAGAAAGAAATCAAAACTCAAAAGGTGACACCTAGAGGCCGGAGGCTGCATATTTAGGTTTTTTGGCGAAGTCAAACAGAAACAAGCCTCTACGAAGGTTGAAGAGTGCTAAAAACAAGCAGGTGTGCCAGAACAGGGCATCGCTGTGTGGTGAGGGGGGGGGGGGGGGGGGGGGCTCTTCAAACAGGAAACAGAACAGAAAAGGGGGCGGGACAAACGGGAGTTGGGCGTCCGTGTCGCGCTGTCAGTCAGTGGGTCGCTTCTCACCGTGTTTCTTTGTAAACTCCTCGGCGTTCTTCATGAACTTCGCTCGGTCTTTGCTGTACTCCTCCGCCAGGTCGGCCCTCAGAGGATGCGCCGGCTGGGGGGTGTTCACCAGAGCAATGAGGTTGCTGATCACTGGAGGGGGGCAAAGAAGACACACATAAGCAACACTTACTGTTTGTTTGTGGAACTTCAAATATCAAACAGCTGTGAGGACTTTGTTTCCATTTTAAGTTGGAAGTATTCAGATCCTTAATTAAGTAAAAGTACTAACAGCACACTGATAAAAGTAGCTCCTTGTAGTAATTAAAACCCCAAAGATACCCCATCTGTACCTGCAGGCCACCGTAGTTCTACCGCACCACTAGAGGCCACTAAATCATACACACCGTCCCTTTAAGAAGCCTCACCCTGTTCAGTTTTGGTGGCTGGCTTCCAGTTCTCGACGCTGATGATTGGCAGGCAGACCTGGCCCTTCTCGTCGATGTTGGGGTGGTAGATCTTTGTCTTGAATGTGACCTTTGGGGGCTTGAAGGGGTACTCGGCGGGGAAGATGAGCTCAATCCGAAACGCTCCTTTGTCATATGGAGGACGATCCTTTTTGGAGAGAACAGAGTTTGTAGAGTTCATAAAAACATTGATTGACGGGACAACACAAGTTATTTTTTAGCAACTGAAGTCAATACTCACAGGAACAAGAAGCCCTTGCCAATTCAAAATATTTGAGTCATCCACTTGAATGCTGCGGAAAAACTTTGCCTCACCGGTGCGGAAATCGTCAAGCTCCTGAAACAAAACAAGCCATTCAAATCACAAAGTGGCCACTTTATTAGGTACACCTGTACAATCGAATACAACTTGTTTTTTTAAATTGGATATCCATTTTCAGCAATGTTTTTGAGATTCATTTCAGCTTTCCAACGCATTTTCAGCAGGAAATGCATTTTCTAGTTCTTCTTCTTCTTCTATGGATGATGTTGTGACGTCACGTTCCAGCCACAAAAGTCTCCATGTTTTTTTTTTCCACTTCAGACGGTGACAGAGCGTAAAACAATCTCGACAAAAAGCTCGGCCGATTAAAACAAAAGATGTTTTAAAAATAAAAAACGTCTGACGTCACCACTTTATGTGACAAGTTTCCCCCGTTTAAGTGCCGAGTCACGTGTCGCCGGTGAGCTCGCGCTAGCTAACTAACTAGTTACCTCTCAGGCACAGTCTGTCGGACGTCTTTATCCTTTCATTTTGTCAGACGGATGAACGTTAAATTATCGCGTTAACGGCTTTTTTCTCTTGGTTTACGCGCAGACCGGAAACAAAATACTTGAACGCTCGAAAAGTGGCGTAAATTCAATAACTCGGGGATTTTACCTTTAGTATTCTCCTGTTCATTGTCGTGCCGATGTTGTCTTCCTCTTCTTCTTCTTCTGCTTCTGCTGCTGCCGCTGCTGCTTTTCTTATTCTTCTTCCTGCTTCTTTCCGTTCCTGTTCGACTTCTTTTGATTTTGGTTTTAAGTGGTTTCAAACATGGCGTCCCGGTGTCTTACCGCCACCTAGCGGCCTGGAGAACAAAGCTTATTTTTATTTGTATGTAATAATAATAATAATAACGATGATATGATAAAAACAAAATTAGATTATAATAATTTATAATGATATAAATAATAATAATGTAAAGGGGGGGGGGGGGTATTTATTTGACTCAGATTAAGATTTGACAAAGAAAACATGTGAATAAAATATGATGTTGTCATTCTGGACTATATGCCTTAATTTGGAACCGCTGGTGTATTGTAACATTAGATAGCATTGGCACAATACAACCATAGATATATGTATATAACAGACGTATACTACAGTAGCTGACAGGACACAGTTGCCGCCTGGTGGAAGTAAACGGTTACTACACAAGACAAGAAATGTCTCGCTCAAACAATTATGTCAAGTCTTTTTATTTCAGCTGTATGGAGATAATGTGGAGTAAATATTTAATTTAATTCCTTTATAAGATACTCTTGAATATATTCAGTTGACAGAAAACATCACACGCAGCTTGTGATTTATTTTAAAATAAATATTATCTGAGTGAGTTTGAGAGTTTGAGGGTTTTCAATTTTAAAGGATCCTAACAGAGCTACATGAAATTACTGCTACTGTTTATTTATTTATCATATCTTAACTGTTTACTTCCTTATTTAGTACCATGTATTATTTTTTAACTGATGCCTCTTGCAAATATATAATAAAGGATTATTAAAGTTAAAGTACAGAAGTATTATCAGCAAAATGTTGAGTTTAAGTATCAAAAGTTAAAGTAATGTAATATTGTTATGTAAGCCAATTTTAGATATTTCGTGTACTGCGTCATTTCATAAAAGCATTACATTTTTATGTAAAAGGTAACTAGTACTATAAATGACAAATGAATGTGGTATAGTAAAAAAAGTACAATATTTCCCTCTGAGATGTAGTGGAGTAGAAGTATAAAGAAGCATAAATGGAAAAACTCAAATATAATAATAATACATAATA
This sequence comes from Melanostigma gelatinosum, assembly GCF_949748355.1. NCBI lineage: Eukaryota > Metazoa > Chordata > Actinopteri > Perciformes > Zoarcidae > Melanostigma > Melanostigma gelatinosum. The sequence continues at coordinate 1,599,606 of NC_136651.1, read as the reverse complement.
ATAAACAATAATAAATCATACAAATAAATAGCAAATAATAATAATAAAATGATCATAATACATTTTGTGTAGCACTTTAAAAAGTACTCATATGCACTTTACATGGTAAAACCATAAACAGTAAAGCAATGAAAAGAGAAACAAAGCAAATAAATGGCATTATAACAGTAAAAACAAACATTAACATTACAGAACTACTACTTTCAGTTTGTGTGTGAGAAGAATGTCATAATAAGTACAGGAGCTTAAGTTAATGTACTTCGTGTTACATTCCACAGTGCTGAATAAATAACTTTTAAAGTAAGTGTAAATGATAAAGTGTCCATTGAGTGTAAATGAGAACCACTTACATGAACTATAACTCCTAATGAATAAATTAATAAAATAAATAAATGTCAGTTTGGCTTTCCAGATCCTGTGACCTCGCGACAGTCAGTTTCAAGATGGCCGCCTGAGTGGAGAATTCACACACATCTCCAATAAAAAAACACACTAATCCAACTAGCTAGTTAGCTTCTCTCTCTCTCTCACACACAACTTTATCTGCCTTGTTACGGAAGAATGAGAAGACGACACGGGCCACGTTTGTTCCCGTTTTGAACCGGAATGTGACTTCGGAGTTATGGAATAAAAACCAGTACTGGTAAGGAATGTATTAGTCAAAGAATAAAACCGGGTAACGACACAGTTAGCTAGCTGTTAGCTACATTAGCCAGCTAGTTAGATTAGCCAGCTAACGCCTTCAATAACAACATCGCCAACATGCTAACTTTAGCTACACCTGCTGTAATCACGTCACTTACAACAACAGGGTGTTTTGATATTGATAGCAGATGTTAACCGTTAACGTTAGCTTACAATCAGCCCTATAATTAGCATCCAAGCTAAGTGTTTGTTGTGGTGAAGTGTTACAGTAGCTAATGCTAACGTTAGCCGTTAGCTCACTGAAATGCTAGTTGTGTAAGTTAGCTTGTTTTGCTAATCCTGTTGCTGAAAGTGGGTTCTTATTAAATTGTTGGAATTAACGTCTAAAGGTCTTTAACTGACAGCGTTAAATTGTCTTAACTTGAGTTTTTAAGTTGCATTGATAATCAGCCTGACACCGGTTGCCATCGGTGTTACGACAATATATGTTACCGGCAGATTCTGTGACCTCATCTGAGATTTGTTTGTACTTCGTCTGTAAATATATCTACCAGTTCACCAGTGGTGGAGTGAAGTAATCGTTCAATGTACTTTACTTCAACATGTCTATTTCATGCTGCTTTATACATCTCCTCCACTACATCTATATTGTACTTTTTACTGTACTACATCTCAGAGGTAAATATTGTACTTTTTACTCTACTACATCTCGGAGGTAAATATTGTACTTTATACTACTTCTCAGAGGCACATATTGTACTTTACTGTGCTACATCTCAGAGGTACATATTGTATTTTGATGAGCTCAAACGATATAATACATTGTGGAGGTTAAACCAGGCTAACCAGGATACAATAAAGTAGTTTCACTTTGTACTGCTGCCTTTACAAGTACAAGATAAGAGTACTTCTTTTACTACTGGCCATAACACAGCTTCTTCTCCCAAGAAATACTTAAGTAAGTATAACATTACATAAAAGTTTGATAAGAACTTAGAATAAATATATTTAATTGTTAGAGAAATACCAGATGACTGTTGTTCAGAACTCGTTACGCCACATTTATGGAAGTGCATATTTTTACTGTGACGATTAATCGTGTGATGTGTGTTTAGTGAGACTGGCTTCCTCATTCCTAACTATGTTTAGACACCAGTGTGTTAGGAAAGGAAGCGTCTCTACAGTTTTAGAGCTTTTTAAGTGTCCTTTGTGTCTTTATTAACACGGTTTTAGAGTTCATATCAGCTGGTTTCTGTGTATTCAGTGTGGAACAATCACAATCACTTTTTAATTTCAATAATCGCAGGAAAAGAAAAGAGTCATATGATCAAAATCTTGTGTTGATGCACAGAAATACAGATTAGGACATTTGAGACAACATAGTTTTCCTTTCACGAGGCGACAAAAACACATTTATTAACGTTTTAATCTGGCAGAAGTTCATTCTCAGTAGCGTTTAAAGCTAAACCTCGTGACTCCGGTTCAACACGGAGAGGAAAAGTCCCCACATGGCAGGTGGTGATGATGCTCAGGCCTCAACATTATAATTGGGAATCAATAGAAACGTGTTTTGGATGATACAGCATTAAAGGAGCAAGTTTGAAACGTAAAACACATAAATGATTAAAGCATAAACCGTTTTTTTACCCAGAAGAAGTCACTTCTTCAGTTGTTGTTGGCAGTAATTAGTATTACTGCCAACATACTTATTATGTTTACTGATCACATAACACAACATGTTTGCTGTGAAACTGGTCTGTGTGAGCATCATAATGGTGGACGTTCCTTTTTGTTTCAGGTTGTCTGACTTATTTATTTTGCCATCTTTTGAATTACACGTCTAATTTAAGAATTACAATTAAGATGTGTCGTTTACGATATGGCTTCTCTAAAGATAGACTTCTGTGCATATTGAAAGACGTGTTGCAGTGATATTCATCACATTACATGACGTATAACACTGTAATTAAGATTAAAAAAGATTAAATGCCTCCACCTGTTTAGTTATCACATCCACTTAAATATCGATTGTTCTTTGGTATTACTGTAATTAATCATGTTTGACTTTAGACCTTAGACTGTAGAGATATATGTTGTTTTTAATAAGTCTCTTTTTGTGTCTCTTTAGGAATTGAGGGGGTTCAGGGCCCGTTGCTTTAGTCCAGCATGGACAGCTTCTTCAAGGCTGCTGTTTGTGATCTGGACAAACTGCTGGACGACTTTGAGCTCAATACTGGTAAGAAACAACAAAAGGGCCGCAAGTAACGATTAGTTTCATTGTTGATTAGTCGACTCACTGTTTTGTCTGTCGGGTGTCGAAAAAGAAAGCACAAACACAGCAGACAGCGTGCTGACACAGCAGGGCTGCAACTAACTCATTATTTTCATTCTCGATTCATCAAACGATTATTTTCTCGATTCATTGTTTGGTCTATAAAATGGCGATAAATGTCCATCTCATGTCCTTTAAAGTCTTGTTGTTTCAGCTTTGTTACTTAAAGATATTCACTTCAATATAAAACAGAGAAAAGCAGGAAATTAACTTATTTGAATCGCCGAAAATGGCATTTTCTGCTTTTTTTGTTTTGTTTGAAACAATTCCGATTTTTTGATTATTTTTTTACAGATTATTTTTCTATCCATCTCGTTGCAGCTCTATCTGACAGTGATGTGTTTTTTTTAACTTAAATTTTTGTCCAATCCATAAGATTTTGTGTCAAATTTTTGCAATTTCATTCAAATCCTAAATATTTTTTCCTGATATCTGAGCTTAACACTTTTTGTTCTTTTTATTATTTCAGAGGAACATGAATGCAGATCAGTTTTCCTGAAGCCGTCTGTGTACCCGTTCTCCTCACTGGGCTCTTTGACCTCCGAAGCCTCCAACGTTCCACCGAACCCCCCCGACCTTAACTCTCTCCACTATGGTTCTGCCACCAGCTGTCCCGACAGCTCCGCCGCCGCTCAAAACCACGGCGCCGTCGACGATGACCAAGAAGTCCAAGGTCAGCCCCTCACGGCGGTGGACCTCCTGTCCTCGGTGGATTGCCGGCCGGCGGCTCAGAGCCCGGCTCCTCCCTGCCCCGACCGAGCCCTGAAGCCGGTGTGCGACCTCGTGAACGACACCGGCTCGGCCGTCCTGGTCAGGGCCGACAGCCACGACGCATTCAGCGAGCTGGACGTGGTGGAGAAGCAACTGGAGGAAGAGGTGGAGGAGGACGGGCTGCTCGTGGACTTCGACAGCCCGGTGGTCACCGGAGAGGAGCAAAGTGACGGCTTCGGAGATGACGAGCTGCTCGGTTTAGACGCCCGCGAGCAGAGCGGTGGATTCTCCGCCTCGCTCAGCCTGCTGGACGTCATTCTCCCTGCTGCGGTGGAGAGGAGCTGCGAGTCCGCAGAGGATTCACCGTCACCGAGGACGGCCGAGTCCGTCGAGAACGAGGAGAGGAACTGTGAGGAGGCGGCTAACTCTTCAGACCGCTGTGAGCCGGAGGCCCCTCTGCCCGTTAATAGCATTAAAGAAACAACAACCTCGGACGCACAAGAAGCCTCGGATGAAGGTGAGTCCTTCCAGTCAGACGGCGTGTCGGTGGGCCTGTCGTGCCTCCCCATCGCTGTGTCCATGTGTGGAGCTCTGTTGATCACGGCGTGCTCAGAGGAGGATGAGTCGAGGCGAGCTGCAGAGCCGCTCGACGAGGCGGCGGATGCCTCCGAGTGCACAGATGCCGACTCCTCCACGTCGGCCCGTTTAGAGGACCCTGTAGAGGACTCGTCACCTGCGGAGGGCCGGGCGTCACCAGAGGGGCAGCAGCATCTCGCTCTGGATCCTGCTGCTGCTGCTGCAGACCGCTCAGAACCCAGCCCGGTAGACCCTCCCGAGTTCGGCTTCGAATACCTCCCCGAGAGCGACCAGGCCGAGCTGCTGGTCACGGACGAGGAGCTGGACGCCTTCCTGCAGGCGCACACGGACGCAGAGCAGAGAGGCGTCTCTTACTGCGGCATGTCGGGAGATTTCACTCTGGGTCTCTCGGAGTCTGATGGAGATCTGGAGGGCCGGCTTGTGGGCGAGGAGCTGAGGAGCTGCGATCTGGCTTCTCCGGAGAGCGACAGAACAATGTGCATGTCTGTAGAGGGAGGTCCTAACCCCGATGCTCCATCAGGGGACTCTTGCGGACCTCCTTGCCAAGAGGAGCCAGAACTCTCCTTAACCAGCAACTCTTTCCAGTCCCCCGATCAGCAGCCCTCCTATGGAGGCGCGAGACCTAAACAACTACACTGCCAAACCGCCAGATCTCCACCAGCAGGGGAGGAAGAGAAAGACCAGCAGACTGAGACGCTCGACACACCCGAGGACGAGGAAGACAGTTCCCCCTCAAGTCTCACAGACGAGCACGCCGCCAACATCAGGGATTTGAGCCCGATGTGCGCCTCTCAGGAGCGTCGGGACTACAGCGTTGGGTACGATGAACTCTCCGAGCCCCCACCGTACCCCGGGGGGTCGCCCACCGACGGAGCCGTGACGGTGAACTGGAAGAGAGACGGAGCGGAGGAGCTGGGGAGCAGGCAGCCCTCATGGGTGCCCGACGCCGAAGCTCCCAACTGCATGAACTGCTACCAGAGGTTCACCTTCACCAAGAGGAGGCACCACTGTCGGGCCTGCGGGAAGGTACGAAAGTCAGCTTACAAACTCCTGTCAATCCATTTTATTGTTTACTAGAGTTTCACTACAATGTTCTGTTGATGGAGTTACAATAGTAACGATTCACCTGCCGAGTGAATCAAGTGACTGTCAACATTATACTTGTTTTTAATACTACTAGTCAGGACGATCGTGAAGTAGATTTAGTCGTGATGTAACGGGCTGTAGTTAATCCGTACTGATTCCGTTCCGAGTTCCGAGTTCGTGTGCGTGTTTTGGAAATAGTCCAATAAACTGTGATTACGTCCGAGGACCAAATATAGCTCCGTGGATTCATGGACGCAGTGAGCTGAGTCAGCAATTCTTCTTCTTTAGCTCCCCTCTAGATCTCTACTGAGCCGTGAGAGCTTTAAGTCCTTTAAGGGCCAGTGATTAAAGCAGCATTAGAGAGGACTGTTTGTTATTGTTCTGCTACTTAACAGACTAGATAGACACACACATGTTCAGTGAGTTGTTGTCTCCTCGGTGGCAGGTTTACTGTGCGGTATGCTGCAACAGGAAGTGTAAGCTGAAGTACCTGGAGAAGGAGGCTCGAGTGTGCGTCGTCTGCTTCGATACGATACACCGAGGTAAGACTCACTTCCACACATCTGTTACTGACGCGAGAGCTAAAGACCAGCTCCTCATGCAGAAGTGTGCAAATACAACGAGATATGTATTCAACTACAGTAGGATCTTTAACAGAGATGTCACTCACAAGGTTTGTTTACTTCCAAGAAACAAAAGAAACAATCGTAGTTACTGACAAACATCTCAAATGGGACGGAGATGTTTAAATAATTAGTTAGAAGGCTTTTTGAATTATTCTGATTTAAATTATGTTATCATGCTAAAAAGACTCGTTAAATTGTAAAATAGACAGAACACGTCCTTCCTTTTGCTTGCTGATAAAAGGATTAATCAACTGTGCAAATGATAGCAATGAAGTGGAAGATCAGGTAGAAATAGTCATTTTTAAAAGTTAGATACTTAAAGACACTTTGAAGCTTCGCTAATCAGTGTTTTTATATTAACAATGGATTAAATGTATGTGTGTAATGTACAAGGTGTCGTTTGAAGCAAAGAACCCAGAAAGAATTATTACCCGACTCTGTAGCTCAGACCACGACTGAGCGCTTTAGTGTCTTTCAGCTCGTTGTTTTGGTTTTTACAGCTGCAACTTCACTGTCACCGCTATCATCAACCTCATGTCTCTATGAAATCCCACCGTACATCAAACAGACAGTTATCGACTGATCTGTTTACACGGTGGAGCATTCAGCAGCTGAAGAGATATTTCCCTTATTTTTGGTGGTGGAGACCAAAAACGGAGCTAAAAGAGAGAGAATACTGAGTCAAGGAATCGTGTGTGAACTGCAACAGTTTGATGACACGGTTGCCGAAACAACTTTATTATGTGATAAAAGTTGTGCTCGAAATCACTCTCATTCACGTCTCCCTACTCACGATCCAGGAAGTTCTATTTAAGGTCGGTAGAACTTCCTGGGTCGTGGATGGAAACATGTCGTGGATTCATATTCCCCTGATTAACAATGATACCTCGCGTATGTCTAGGGCTTTTATTGTGAACGGTAAGAATGGAAATAGTGAAGCGGTATACGCTGCCATTGTCCATATGGGGCCAACAAGTGTATTTTTGTAAATTAATAAATAAATACAAACGTATTATTTTTGTGCCACAACTCGTGGATTTGTCTCAATCGTGCCGCTCTCTCCTCTGTTCTCAGTCTGCCATTTTTTTTCCTTCAACGCAATGCATGATGGTACATAGCAGTCATGGCAAGATGGTCCTTTCTCAAGGCCTCATGTGCTCACGAAGCCTCCTGTTGGCCAAAGAGTGTATAACAGGCAGATCATTACACGTAACATCACTAGTTTATGGTGCTTGGTTAAAAAATGGCGAATAATTTCGGATTCAGACAATATCTCCATGTTGAGTTTAAAGCTGGTGTTTCTGCCCCCAAAAAAACAGTTAATGCAGCTTTAATATTTAATATAAGTTGCTTTAATACGTCCCTGTTTGGTGGGTAAATATAGTTTGCCTCACAGGACTATGAGTCGTCTTTAAATAGACTGAAGTTGTCATGAAAACTATAACATCACAGTAACGTTTTCATTATGCAGCTCAGAGGAATATCTCAGGCTCGGAGGCTATTAAATATTCAAACATTCATATGAAGAATTGCTGTCTTTCCATCTATTTACATATAAAATATACATATTTAAAGGCAGATTGTTTTTCTTTTTTGTGGTCTGGTTTCATAGACGGACCTTTTTATGGTTAAAAGACTGCAGCATGGAGAGGGGGAGACGGGGAGGAGGGGGAGATGGATGGAGAGAGGGAGGAGAGTTATAGCAGGAGAGTTATAGCAGGACACTGGCATTTGTCTCTGTGTGTGTGTGTGTGTGTGTGTGTGTGTGTGTGTGTGTGTGTGTGTGTGTGTGTGTGTGTGTGTGTGTGTGTGTGTGTGTGTGTGTGTGTGTGGACATGTGATGCTCACGCACGCTGTCGTCGTCTAAATTAAGAAGGAAGCGGTGATCCACTTTTTGCGGCTGGCGGATGCTCGGAGCGGTAGTGACGCCATCGCTCTCCTCTCCGTCACCTCTCCCTCCCTCCCTCATAACAGTGTGGTGAGCTGCATGTGAAGCTCACCACACACACACACACACACAGCCTGAAGCTAACAGGCTAACAACAGACGTAGACTGTGAGGATGTGAAGCGAGGAGCGGCTGTGATGGGAGTGTCTAAAGTCAGACTGAGGAACAGACTTGCAGTGATTTGGACCGGTTGAGTTTTAGCAGAGAGGAAGATGAGGAAGAGGTAAGCTGCGTTTGTTTACTGCCTCTGTGTATCTTTGCTGGTTTGTTGTGGTGTTTTTATAGTCTGTCCAGAGGAATATTTGTGTATATTAGTGGTACATATAAAATGAGGTCACTCGTGGATTTCTTCCTCACAGAGTTTTTGGCCTGAAGCCCTGGATGACTTTTTTTTTATGCCTTGTCATCCTTTTTCCAGGATGAATCGACTCTCCTTGTAGTGATGCTGTGGGACTATTTTTATCCGTTAACCCTCTCAACCCCCAAAGCCGTTTGGGGCAATTTCTTGCTCCGGTCACATTTTTCTCTCTTTTGCGCCTTAATTTTCACTTCAAAATAAAAGTCCTCTATAGAAACAGAACCATGATGACTGGAAGTAGAGAGAACTATAACATGTCTTTAGTGCAGAATAACACAGTTATGACATAAAATCAGTATAAAGAAAGAACCGCAAGTTGAATTTCTTTGATCATTTGAATTTCTCTCCTCTCCTCTGTGTTCACTTCATGAAGTTCAGTCAAAGTGTCTCTGGTTTGTTGTCACATGACTGCTGGTCTCAGATGAATCAATCATGACTTCATAGTTTCACAATTTAATGTTTTTACACACTGGTTAAAGTGAACTCTTTATTAGAGGAGAGACTTTAAATGTGACATGAAGAATAAAATGTTCGTGATGAAGTATCATTATTTTAAGCTTAATTTCGGTTGCGTTTTCTGACGGAATTATTCGTCACACACGATTTGTTCAAAGGCCGTCGTTAAGATGAAACTCTGACGATAATGACGTGTTTTACAGCTTCTGGCTGTGATGAACGGTGTTGTTTTGCCGATAGTTTAAAGAACAGTTGCGTTCCCGTCCTGCCAGGGTTCAGAGGGTTACGAGGGTCTGAATCACTGTAACGTCTTCGCTGTGTTCTTCCTCCCGGTGTCGAAACATCTTCATTTAAAGTATCAGTGGTACAAATGAATCTGTAATGGATCCTGCATACTGGTAGAGAATCAGGCAGGAAGTTCTAGTTCTGAAGAGTGAAGTCGATGCTGAAGTTCCTTAAAACGTCCATTCTCTCTCACACACACACACTGAGAGTTATAGACGCAGCAACTTCAGTGTGCAAATAGAAATAAAGGAAAACGTATTCACCAAGTTGACAATGCATAATAAAGATGACAACAAAAGCAAATAAAGAAATAATTAAAGAAACTGAAAGTTGCACAGAAAAAACTACAATTTAAGTACAAAACAATACAAGTTTATAGGAGACACGAAAAACTGAAGAACATTTCCCGACCAGGCGGCAACCTCTGGTTCTGCAGAGTGAAGTCAAAGCTTCATGTGTTAAAGCTGCATTCTCTCTAGTGTCCACCAGGGGGCGACTCCTCTGGTTGTATAGAAGTCTATGAGAAAATGACTCTACTTCTCTCTTGATTTATTCCCTCAGTAAACATTGTAAACATGAGTTTATGTCTCAATCTCTAGTTTCAAGTCTTCTTCAATACAGCATGATGTTCATTTAGTACATTATGGTCCATTTAGAGTCACACAGACCATAAAGCAGGGGATGCTTTAGGGCGGGGCTACACGCTGATTGACAGGTCTCTACCATAGACGTACACGGCGTCTCTACGTCGCTCCTCCTCAGTCCATATATGGTCACTTCCTGTTTATCGGTTGCAAAGAAGCCAAGTACAGGAACATGTGAATGTTTGCAGCTAACCGGCTGTTTAAGAGTTGATGTTTAGCTTCTTAATTTGGGATCCCAGCATGCTAACATTTGCAAATTAGCATCGATAAAGTATTCGACAAATTAAAATGTCGACCTGACGATGGTGCTGGATAAAAAATGAAGGAATCTTTCGTGGCGGTTTATCCAATTGTCAAATGCGCAAATATGGATCTGATGGTGGCGCTGGAGGAAAAGTCGGCAGGATTCATCCTCTGAGGAACATGAATGTCTGCTCAGAGATTCATGACGATCCATCCGCGAGTTGTTGAGAATGTTTCGGTCCGGACTCCGTCTGTCTGTGCATGGACTCGCACAGCGAGTGAGGCTCAAGACAAAGAAATGAAGTGAACCTAGTTAGCCGTAGACTAAAGATGAGTTCAACTTGTGCTAAGATTAACACGCCTCTACGACGTGTTTCTCCTTGTAGCCCAGGCCCTGGAGCGGATGATGAGTCCGGCAGGTCCAAGTCCAAACCCCAACGTCCCATCTGAGTACTGCAGCACCATCCCCCCTCTGCAGCAGGCTCGAGCCGCCGGCACTCTTAACTCTCCTCCGCCCACCGTCATGGTGCCTGTGTCCGTTCTCAAACAGCCAAACAATGACAGTATGGTTGCTCTTAAACACTGTACATAGTCCTCTACCTTCACTGTTGTTGTCTCCTGAACTGAACCCCTTGAAAAGACTTTTTCTTTCCTGTGTCGTCAGGTTGTCCTCGGGAGCAGAAGCGCGTCTGGTTCGCCGACGGCATCTTGCCCAACGGGGAGGTGGCGGACACGACCAAGCTGTCGGTGACGAGCCGCCGGAGCTCGCAGGAGTTCGGCGCCGTCTCTCCGGACCAAACAGTAAGACGCGTGGTCCACACGGCCGAAGGGAGAACACCAGAGTCGAGAGTTTCAGGACTTTTTAGATACTTTTTCACCTTCTTTAGAGAAAGTTTGGTTCTTCCGCTGGTGATCAAAAGGACAGTTTGGATGTTTTTAAGTAGCGTTGACGCAATAACCATAATATTGAAATACTGCGAAGCAGTTTTACTTCACCGAACTAACTAGAGGCTCTAAAGGGCCGTCTTCAAAGCACCAGACTCCATTGACAAAAACATAGATTTAGTTAGAAAACTACATTCTGTGACTGTAGTTTGGTGTCTTTGGAGAGATCGTAGACAACAGTTTATCACAAAGGTCTGACAGCAAGTTAAACAGGTGGTGATATTCTAAACATAGCGTTCACTTGAACTGATGGACATTCTTTTAGGACACTTGTCTGCTTCACTGAGTTTTCTACCACGAGATGAAACGTATTTGAATATTGTGAACAGTAATAATCATCGTGCAGCGACGCCTCCCTGACCGATCCTCTGGTGTTCTCAGCCCGGCTCGGAGGTTGAGGTCGGTGGCTCCTCGGCCCCTGAAGCTTCTGAAGCTTTGGGAGGCGTGGCGGTGGTCCGGCCCCCCGTGTCCGGCCCCTGGGACTACGCTCTGCTCTCTGGGATCGGCTCGTGTGTGACGAGGGTTCCCAGCCTGCTGCCGGATAACGAGGATGATCTTCCTCCTCTGCTCATCACCACCGGGGAGGACGAAGTGGGAGGTCTGTGTGTGTGTTCGCCTCCTTTTAGAGGAACGTGTCAATTTACTTTAGTTAGTTTTCAGAGTGTGTTTGCTCGTTTTTATTTCATTTAGTTTCAGTTTTGGTTAGTTTTCAGTAGTTTTCAGAGTTTGCTAGTTTTGGTTTAGTTTCAGTTTTTCATACAGCTTTAGTTTTTATGTATTTAGTTTGTTGTTGTTAGGGTGAGGTATAAAGTATAAAGCTACATAAACAAACAAAACACATGTTTGTAGAACTGCGTAGGAACGACATCATGTTTAAATCGACTCGAGTCCTCTTTCACTACCGCTTGGACGGAGATTGTCGGCTGTGATTTCATCCTGATTCGTTCCCGATGTGTCTTTTAATTCTTCAAGACTAAACTGAAAAACAATCAGGATTCATTTTGCAGCGCAGCGCCCTCTCCTGGTGGGTTCAGCTTCTGTGGTTCAACGTCTCAAAGACTGACTTGAAATGAACTGAAATTAATTCATAATCTTGGTGTAGAGCAATGATCAGTTCAGGCATCTCCCTCCTCACATGTTCTACTTTGATCCATGTGAAATGCATGTTTTGAATGAATTAATGCCAAAAACGATGCAGCATGTGAGAAAGTAGTCATTAAATGATGACGTCCTAATTTAACATTTTGTCAGACTTCATAAAACAGGCACCGGAGTTCTCTAAGAAATGATGAAACCGATGTAAACTGTAAGAGATTCAGTCGAAGGTGTTTCTAACACTCACGCTGGTGTTATTATGACATCGATGGTCAAATCATTGGAACAAGCTGTGGACGTCTCTTATGTGTGATTAAAAAGTCTTCACTTTAGCAGAAAGATGTGATAAACTCACGCTGGATCTCTGTGTTGTTTTTCTTTCCAGATGTTTTGGTTGAGGAAAGCCCCGCCCCCTGCCAGATTCTGCACCTATTAGAGGAGGGAGGACCTCGACCGCTGACGTTTGTTCTCAACGCCAACCTGCTGGTCAACGTCAAACTGGTGACATGTGAGTTCAATATACTTTAACACCATGAGTGTGAGCCAGTTATGTCGAGCTACTTTAAGAGCTCTCCAGGATGTTCTGGGGCGTTTATTGTGAAGGATGAAACGGAAGGAGGGGAAGAAGAAAAAGGTTCTCGTGGAGTGTGTGAAAGGAGAATAAAGTGGTGCAGACCACAGAGCCCCGTGTTATTACGAGTTATCTATGATGCTTTAAATATCGTTATAAATCAGCCAATTAGCTGTTAATCGTCCCTTCGATCGTCGATTGAAATAGGAGTCATGCATGTTTACGTTGCTCTCCCACAGATCTCGGTCGGTTAACTCTCTGCTTCTCTTCCCTCTTCCAGACTCCGGTCGTCAGTGTTGGTGTTTCGGCTCTAACGGGCTGCAGGCTCTCGGGCAGAGGGAGCTGGTGTTTCTGTTGGAGTGTTTGCCGGATGAGAAAACTCTCCCAAAAGACCTCTTCACACTTTATCTCAACATCTACCAAGAAGCCCAGAAAGGTAGACGCAACAGCACGCAGCCCACCTGTCTGTCTGCAACACACACACACACACACACACGCGCGCGCTACAGAGTCGTTGTCGTGTCTGTTACAGGGAAGTTGTTGGAGGAGCTGGATAACGTGACGTTCACCAGCAGCTTCCTGGGCAGTAAGGACCACGCTGGGATGCTGTTCTTCTCCCCCAGCTGTCAGCCTCTGGACGGACTCGCGCTGCCTCCTCAGCCCTTCATGTTCGGGCTGCTGGTCCAGAAGCTGGAGGTTCCCTGGGCCAAAGTCTTCCCCCTCCGGCTGCTCCTGCGGCTCGGAGCTGAATACAGCGGTGTGTGTGTGTGTGTGTGTGTGTGTGTGTGTGTGTGTGTGTGTGGGTGTGGGTGTGTCTGTGTTTTTGTTTTCTGGGCTTAAATGTTGGGTCACATTTTATAATAAACCTAATTTCAGGTAATAGAAACGAAACATAATCTTCTTAATAAAGATAAGTTAAAGGAGCGAACACATCTTTAAGCATTCATCCTTTTTTCTTTTTATTGTTTTACATTTTTGCGAAACTTTTTGTTCAATTGTTAGAAAAAACAACTCAATATAGATTATTATTTCATTCTGTTATCAGAAATTGGCCCGAAACAAATTCAAATTCACCAAATGAATGAATGAAAAATGTTATTTGTAGCTCAGGTTATTTTATCCAACATTCCTTAAATAAATACAAAATGAAATGTTTTTATCATATTTGCATGAAATGTCTGTAAATCAGTGACCACACTGTGAGTAATCTACAGATGAAGATGATTCATTCTATCGTTAATAACCGGTTGTTCATGTTTCTCTTCTGCAGTTTATCCCACCACGCTGACAAGTGTTCGTTTTCGTGACTCCGTGTATCGAGAGACGGGACACACCATCATGAATCTACTGGCTGTAAGTCATGAAACACACAAGTCTTTTTATTGTCCTCCGTCTTAAATATGAATATATGAAGTATTATATATGAACTGAAGTCACAGATGTCAGTTCTTCATCCCGCTGAAACATACTTTTAATTACGTGGCGGCCAGAAAAACGTCCACTCTGGTTTGATCCGAGAACATTCGATTTATATTTTGGCTTCAGGCTCCCGACAGGAAGAGAGTCTCACTTTTGAGTCTCCTTGTTTCCTTTCCTTATTGTCTTCATATGGAGCTCCAAAATGCAAATATTTACGTCGTTGTTTTCTCTCCACAGGACCTGAGGAACTACCAGTACAGTCTGTCGGTGGTGGAGGGCCTGAGGATCCACATGGAGATGGGACACAGCTACATCGACATCCCCAAGAGCAGCTTCAATGAGGTACATGATGTACTTTATACTGCAGTACACCTCAGAGCTACATGATGTACTTTATACTGCAGTACACCTCAGAGCTACATGTTGTACTTTATACTGCAGTACACCTCAGAGCTACATGTTGTACTTTATACTGCAGTACACCTCAGAGCTACATGTTGTACTTTATACTGTACTACGTCTCAGAGCTACATGATGTACTTTATACTGTACTACACCTCAGAGCTACATGTTGTACTTTACACTGTACTACGTCTCAGAGCTACATGATGTACTTTATACTGCAGTACACCTCAGAGCTACATGTTGTACTTTATACTGTACTACGTCTCAGAGCTACATGATGTACTTTATACTGTACTGCACCTCAGAGCTACATGTTGTACTTTACACTGTACTACGTCTCAGAGCTACATGTTGTACTTTACACTGTACTACGTCTCAGAGCTACATGTTGTACTTTACACTGTACTACGTCTCAGAGCTACATGTTGTACTTTACACTGTACTACGTCTCAGAGCTACATGTTGTACTTTACACTGTACTACGTCTCCGTGTCGTTGCAGATGCAGAAGGTGGTGAACGCGTCCAACGAGCACGTGATCAGCATCGGAGCGAGGTTCAGCTCGGAGGCCGACTCTCACCTCGTGTGTTTCCAGAACGAGGAGGGAAACTACCAGACGCAGGCCAACAGCAAGCCTGAGAAGACCCGCACAGGTGAGAGCCGTCAGCCTCCGTCCAATCACAACACAGAAGACCAGCACAATGACGTCGTGCTGTGTTTTGTTCCAGTGACCGGGGCCAGTTTCGTGGTGTTCAACGGGGCCCTGAAGGCCTCCTCGGGCTTCGTCGCCAAGTCCAGCATTGTTGAGGGTAAAGTCACGGATTTCTTGGCTCTTATTCCACAAAGCTTTCTTTGTTTTTGGGACCTACCGTAACTGGGATTTGTTCCTCAGATGGGTTAATGGTTCAAATCCCTCCGGAGACCATGGAGTCTCTGCGCGGCGCTCTGAGGGAGCAGACGGACTTCCACATCCCGTGCGGCAGGAACAACGGAGGGGAGCTCCGAGAGAACGTCAGCGTCCGCTGGGTCGACCTGAGCTCACCCGTCAACACGGGGTACCGACGCGTTCGCTCAACTCTCACTCGCTCTTGTGCAATCTGCACACATACGGAGAGTAACTCTGTGCTGCACAGTCTGTCACATCAGATGTTTTTGTTTGTTTCTCTTGAGTTTACACAAGCAGAAGAGGTGCAACCACACAGAAGTCACAGCTCGGTGATTTCTGTGATGATTAACTTTAAAAACATTTGAAAATAGTGGAATCTATAGATCCAACGTATTTCTAAGTGTCCACAAGTGTTACCAATGTTGGGGGAAAACATGGACGCTCTACATGTTATGAATACTAAACTATTGACATGTTTCCAGCCTCTCCTCGCCCCTAAAATGAGTGAGTGAGTGTTCAGGAAGTGAAATGTTGTTTTCACTGCTGTGGGTTTGTCTGCGACGTGTTCTCACTCTGATGCTCGTCTGCAGCAGAACCAGCGGGGTCGATGGGAGGCCTCTGGACGGCGTCCGCAGCGTGAGGATGCAGCAGGACACGGAGTTCGAGTCGGACGGACGCGCCATCAGATGCACCGAGGTGACTTTAACGGAAGCGAGTCTTTTGTACCCGACGAACGTCGTGTTTCCAGGTTTTAGTTGACGGTCCGGGTCTCTGGATGTCCCTCCAGGTTTTCTACCAGCTGAAGACTCCCGACTGCAGCCTGGAGTCGGTGCTGTCGTCCTGCAGCGTGTTCCAGAAGGAGATGGCTTTGGCCGCCTGCAGCGCTCTGACTCCTCACCTCGCCGTCCTCGCGTCCAGCGGCATCAACTCGCTCTCGCTCCGCATCTCCACACAGGCCGATATGGTAAAAACAATCTCTTATTGATAACCGGAGCTGCACCGAATGTCTGGTAATTATCTATGAACTCACATCTCATATTCATAAACCTCTTTATTGACTTCATACAAACCCTGTGAAGTATAAAATGTATTACAAGGAAACAAAGGTTGAATATCTTGTGAACTATTTGATTTGGCTGCTAAATATTTACTCAAATGTAGATTCATAAGACCTCCTGTTTCTAAAGCATCTCAACATGATTTGTTCTTCTTTGTGTCATCTATAGAAATGTAAATGGTGTTTATTTCTTCCTGCTCTGCTCTCAGGTGGAGTACCAGGCCGGCTCCGGAGGTCGGCTCCTCCCTCAGCGCTACATGAACGAGCTGGACGGCGCTCTGATCCCCGTCATCCACGGAGGTAGTGCTAGCGTACCGCAGACGGCCATGGACATGGAGTTCATCTTCTACATCACACACGCCATCTAAACTCGCACTCCTCTACAGTATTAAGAAGAGAAGAAGTTCAGGTTTGAGCACACAGAGAGAGAGAGAGAGAGAAGCTGCTGACGTTTGGCGTGACATGCTCATGCAGCAGCTCATTTATTTGCACAGTTGGACATGCAGCCGGTCACAGAGGACGAGCTGCAACATTCCCCCTCTGAGGTTCGGATGTTTCCATGTTTGGACGTAAACTGACATGATTTTCAGTTCTTAGTTGTTGTTTTTGCCCTCACCAAAGCTGCTTTAACACGAGAAGCCAAACACTAAACACGGATTACGACACGACCAAATACAACCCAACCGTTTCTTCTTCTTCTTCTTCTTCTGCTCGGCCTTCCAGACTCCGTCAGCTCGGAGCAGCTCAGTGAATGTTTCCCCCCCAACGGACTCATTTGGATGTATTTATTACATTTGAATACGGCTCATTGAATGAAATGATGACATCAAAGCAAAGGGGACGTTCCCGGCTGCAGTACTCAGTGCTTCGGAGGTGGAAGCTGCTGATCGGGTCATTCCATACGATGGTTTCTAATGACAGCGGGCCTCCTGCAACAACATGTACTGTGTTAACGTCGGGAAGTTCTGCTCGTGCCATTATTTAAAGTCACGTTCACCAAACTCTACTCAAACGTAATGAAACTTCATTTAAAACGTATTTATGCCGGTTTTTATTGTTTATGTAACCTTTGATTTCTGCTACGCTGCCGCTGTGTGCTAGCTGCCGCTGTATGCTAGCTGCCGCTGTATGCTAGCTGCCGCTATATGCTAGCTGCCGCTGTATGCTAGCTGCCGCTGTGTGCTAGCTGCCGCTGTATGCTAGCTGCCGCTGTATGCTAGCTGCCGCTGTATGCTAGCTGCCGCTGTATGCTAGCTGCTACTTTATGAGCAGCGCAGCGTCCTCGCGCATCGATGACCAGAAGTTCAGCTCAATACCAATGATTTTACTTTCGGAGATTCTACGACGTCTGCTAAAGGTTTTGAGATGAGATTTTGCACAGCTGATGAGAACTTTACGTCACATTTTATGGCTCTTCATCTCACAGAATTGGATTTATTTTCATTCTTAAGATTCAGCGATCATGAATGTACTGACTTTTTTTAAAAAGTCTTAAATTTGTAGTTTGATATTTTGGGATTTATGCTTCTTGTCTTTGTTGCTGATCGTTCGATGAACCGTCTGTCGTCGGAACCGAGGAAGAAGTACGCGGAGAGACGAAGAGAACAAGCGTTGAACTTTCATTTTGGCCGACGACTTTATGAAGTCTGTTGTAGGAAACGTAAACAAAACATCTGATCAGTTATTATCTGAGGATACGAGAGGACAAGAAAGCCCGTAAACCAATTCTGAAACTGTTGCAGAATGGAATCGGCGCAGACAGGATGTAGGCGGCGTAGTTGACATCGGAATAGCGTAGTTGACGTCGACAGGACGTACGCGGCGTCAACAGGACGTAGTTGACGTCGGCAGGACGTACGCGGCGTCAACAGGACGTAGTTGACGTCGACAGGACGTACGCGGCGTCAACAGGACGTAGTTGCCGTCGGCAGGACGGAGGCGGTATCCAGCTCTCAGGTGTAAAAATACTCGAACTCTCAGCAAATGCGAATAAGCAGGTTTACCAAAATATTGAACACACGGCTTTAATGCTCTGAGCTCAGCAGGAGAACCGACCGGTTCCATGTTTAGAGTTGATTGAATGTGTTTTCACATCAGAACCATTTAAACAGCTGACAGGACGCTTCTTCTCCAGCTTCTCAACTACTTTCTGAACACGGTGTGTAGAAGGTTCCTTCAAGCACTGAGAGGAAGAACACCGGACAGTTCATTCCATGAGAGGAACAAATGTAAAATATAATGTTAAATATATCTAAACCGTAGATTCAAAGCATAAAGAATGTGTAGGCGAAGGTGTTAAAAATCTAAATAAAAGCATCCGTCAGCTTTTTATAACGTTGATTTAATAAGAATGTCTTGATGATCACAGGAGAGACATTTCATTTAAGAGACTCAGAAATAAATCAGTATTGAAATAATTGACGAAACAATTCACTGTTTTAATGATTTCACTGAGAACAAATGATTTCTCGTAGATGTTTTTGGTGAACTGTGGCAAAAGTCAAAATACAAGGAAGCATTTGAAACCCCCGTAAAGCAAACGAGGGAAAGATGTCGTAACAGCTGTGCAAACACCTCAAAACATGCTCGGAGTTGTTCGCCACGTTTGTTTTATGATTTAAACTTTGGAAGCAGAATCATTGAACTCATTCTCCTCCTCGTTATACGTCGATCAGGGCGGTGACGTTCATGGACGTAAATTATTCGATTCTTTTCTCTGTCGGATCAAAACAACTTTACAAAGTTTTCTTCTGTTTTGTGTAAATCGTCTATTTGAACCTGGTATCTGGGTCCGAATCATCCGAACAACTCGAGTATTTAAAGAATAAAATGAGTTTTATGAGACACTGTTTGTTCTTTTTATCTCTGAAATATTTTGTCTTCAATGAATTTCATTCAGATTTCTACTTATTTCAAAATAGTGCAAGGATCAAACCCACACCTGTTTTACTCAAGTATTGTACGGAAGTACAATGTTGAGGTACTTGTACTTTACATACAGTATTTCAATTTCCTGCTACTTTATGTTCTGATGCATATAATTCAGAGGGACATATTGTTCTCTATAATTCCACTATACTGATTTCATAACTTGAGTTCCTTTGCAAAATATACAACACAAAATATTATCAACAAATAAATAATGATGTGTTATGAATGAATCTACCAGCAGTTGAGCATGTTGAGTACTTTTAAGTATATTTTGATAATAAACTGTTTTATTTCAGTACTTGAGGCAAATAACATTAGACAATACAAAAATAAAATACGCAACAATAATTACAGATAAAAACAATAACGGTAATAACTGATCGCTACAATAATAAAAAGCTTTTATTTCTGTAAAAACTTTAAAAGCATGACTTTTATTTTGTACATTACTTTAAGCACATTCCTGCCAATGAGATGAAAAAAACCCATCCTGTCATTATTTAAAATACTTTAATGTCATTAATTCAAAAAACAAAAAAAATTTTATCAGAAGTTTTCATCTTATTTATTTTACTCCAGAAATGGGCTTCCATACAACAGTGTGTTGCAATAGTGTGTGTGTGTGTGTGTGTGTGTGTGTGTGTGTGTGTGTGTGTGTGCGCGCGCGTGTGCTTCCTGGTCTACCTGCAGTTTTCCCTCCACTTCGCTTCACTTCATTCACAGCTTCTGTCGCAGCAGAGATGAGCGGGCGAGTCGGAGACTTGAGCCCCAAACAGGCTGAAGCGTTGACGGAGGTAAAGATGTTATGAGTGGATATCGATCCTGTGATTCGTCTCTGATCGTTGATCGTCTCAGACTCCTCGCAGTGTTTTCTTCTTGTCGTCTCTGGTTTCTTTTGTTGTGGTTTCTCAGGGATGCTATGGTAACTCCAGCTGAGTGCTTATTGTGACGAGCCATTCTTACCTCTGTTGTACATTTAATGCACTTAAACACGCTTTGAGGTACTTGTACTTATATGTTATTGTACTTTATTACATTTCAGGATGAGATATTGTACGTTTTATCCAACTACTAGACTTATTTCACAGATATAGTTTCAGATTAAGATTTTACACATAAGATTGTAAAATGAAATGTTATTAACGCTTCCTCTTGTTTTGTTCAAGACCCAAAAAGGTTAACATTATTAATTCTTCCCAAAAAAAGATCATGAATTACTTTTACACCATTGTTGCTTTTTAATTAAATGTTTTAATCTGAAAGATCGGATGATTTGTTGAATAAAATAAGTTCTTGTGTATTAAACTTTCTTATTGTAAACAGAAGCCATGCTAGCTGTTTCCCCCTGTTTCCAGTCTTTATGCTAAGCTAACTAAAGCTTCATATTTTCCGTACAAACAAGAGAGTGTTATCAATCGCCTCATCTAACGCTGTCAAACTATTCCGTAAATGATAAAAACAGCTTTCTTAAATGTATGATTGATGGTTTTTTTGCTCCGTTTGGTTCTCCTCCAGTTCCGGGGGAGGATCCAGGACGTCCTCCCCGACCTGCCTGCTCAGCACGACCACTACCTCCTCCGCTGGCTCAGAGGTGAGAACCTCACACCTGAATTCAGCATTCAGCGGGTTTTTGTTTCTCTGTGCGGGTTCCATGCTGGCACAACAAGTACAAGGTGACTCCTTTGATCCAAATAAGAAGCAAAGATACAGAGCGGAACAGCCAAACGATGATAAAACACACGTGTTCAGTTTAAAGTCAACATGAGTTACTTACACAACACTCGACTCAGTCTACCCGCTTTTTAAGAGGTTATTTAATGTACTTATTCCAATGAGTCACCAGTGGTGGAAAGTACTGCACTTTAGAAAAACCTTCAGGTACTTGTACTTTACTGGAGTATTTCCATTTTATGCTATTTATACTTCTACTCAACTACATTTATCTGACAGCTTTAGTTACTTTACATATTAACATTTTACATTAAATAATTATGAACAAAAAAATGCAAACACATTGTTAAAGATTAAACTTTTTACAATAAAGGTTTTTAGATTTATATTTCGAGGCCGAAAGATGTCAAATTATTCAATATTTTCTTCCTGCAGACGGTTAGCTTAGCTTAGCATAAAGACTGGAAACGGGGGGGGGAACAACTAGCCTGGTTGTGTCTAAAGGTTACAAAGGAGACTGTGCGAGGTTTAGATAAACCACTGCTGTCTTTGTCACACTTTTGTGTTCACCTTTTACAAACAAGATATTAATTAGTGGAAGACGGTAAGCTAACTGTTTCCCACTGTTCCCAGTCTTTGTGCTAAGCTAAGCTAACCATCTCCTGTCTGTAGCTTCCTATTTAACACACAGACATGTGTGGTATCAATCTTCTCGTCTAATTCTCAGCAAGAAAGCAAAACAGCCAATTTCCAAAAATGTCAAACTGTTAAAGCGAGACAATAACTGTAACCTTTGCTGAACATATTGTGGTTCAGGTCTTCATCACAACTTAAAACCAACAGTTAAGCATTGATTTCAATTACAGAGAATCATTTTGACAATCTAAAAAGCTGCATTTCGCCTTCATTAATGAGGATGTATTGCAGAGAATGCAAGAACTTCCTTGAAAGCGAAGATAAACGTCCTCCTTGATCTGGTTATTCATTCATTTATTTCCTTTAACATTCCTCCCTCTGACCTTGTGTCCGTGAAAACATAGTATTTACTCAGCCAGGAGGGTTTGTTCTGCCTTCAGCTCAATAGTCTTATCCGACAGTAAATGTTTGTTTTACGCTGAACAAAACTCAAGCTCAGAAAAGCTGCAGAGATTTTTAACAGAACGTACTTTCCACCTCATTTAAAGTCGAAACCCGGCTTCTAAAACACAATAAGTATATATATAAGTCTATGTATGTATGTATATATGTATATATGTATATATGTATATATATATACGATCTGATGAGTACAAGTTAAATGAGCTGTCCGTCTCCGTACAGAGGAATTCCTGTCATTTCTCTTTCCATCTCGTCACTCTCCTGTTGTTGAGCTGGACGTCTGTGCACACGTCCTGTTCGTTTACTGGTCCATAGTTCAGATTTGGGGACTCTGGGACGGTCGATCAATATTTGCATCGGCTGCAGACGGTTTTCCTTACTTGACTTTGAACGTGTTTTCTATTGTTTGATTATCAGACATATTTAGTAGGGAACTGGTGCAACATTTCTAAATCAGTGATGATCAGAGAAGGAATAATCGTGCTTTATGTTTCACATGTCGGACAAATACATAAATCTTTTGTCTCCTCTGTCAAATTAACTCATGTACCCTTTATGGACACTGAAAGTACTTCAGTACAATTTTGAGGGAGATGTAAAGTATCCAAGTAGTTTTCTGCTACTTTATACTTCTACTGTACTACATCTCAGAGGTAAATGTTGTAATTTTGGGTTAAGTGGCATGAGAAGAAAATACTCTAGTGCACTCTGCTACTCTAGTTTATATATATATGTGTATACATCAAATGCTTCATCCTTAAAGTACAGTACTGCTGCTTAATTTCTCCACTTTTATAATCAGTATTTGTGTCCGTCTCTTTGCAGCTCGTAGCTTCAATGTGCAGAAAGCTGAAGTCATGATCAGAAAGGTGAGCTGGTCTTTAAAACACGTTCATCAGTCGTGTTGTTTCTACTGAACGGCTGCAGGATGTCCTGTTTATAACCTCTCGTCTCTGTCTCTTTGTTGCCGTCTCTCTGTCTCTTTATCGCTGTCTCTGTGTCTCTTTATCGCTGTCTCTTTGTCTCTTTATCGCTGTCTCTTTGTCTCTTTGTCTCTGTCTCTTTATCTCTGTCTCTGTCTCTTTATCGCTGTCTCTTTGTCTCTGTCTCTTTATCTCTGTCTCTGTCTCTTTATCGCTGTCTCTTTGTCTCTTTCTCTTTATCTCTGTCTCTGTGTCTCTTTATCGCTGTCTCTTTGTCTCTGTCTCTTTATCTCTGTCTCTGTGTCTCTTTATCGCTGTCTCTTTGTCTCTGTCTCTTTATCTCTGTCTCTTTATCTCTCTGTCTCTGTCTCTCTGTCTCTTTATCACTGTCTCTTTGTCTCTGTCTCTTTATCTCTGTCTCTGTCTCTTTATCGCTGTCTCTTTGTCTCTCTGTCTCTTTGTCTCTGTCTCTCTGTGTCTCTTTGTCTCTGTCTCTCTTTGTCTCTGTCTCTCTGTGTCTCTTTGTCTCTGTCTCTCTGTGTCTCTTTGTCTCTGTCTCTCTGTCTCTGTTGCTCTTTGTCTCTGTCTCTCTGTGTCTCTGTCTCTCTGTGTCTCTTTGTCTCTGTCTTTGTCTCTGTGTCTCTTTGTCTCTGTCTTTGTCTCTGTCTCTCTGTGTCTCTTTGTCTCTGTCTCTCTGTGTCTCTGTCTCTTTGTCTCTGTCTCTCTGTGTCTCTTTGTCTCTGTCTCTTTGTCTCTGTCTCTCTGTGTCTCTGTCTTTGTCTTTGTCTCTGTCTCTCTGTGTCTCTTTGTCTCTGTGTCTCTTTGTCTCTGTCTCTCTGTGTCTCTTTGTCTCTGTCTCTCTGTGTCTCTGCAGCACCTGGAGTTCAGGAGGAAGATGAACGTGGACTCCATCATATCAGACTGGAAACCTCCAGAGGTGACGACGTTCACTAATTTACAGATATTTATGTATCTGTCACAGGAAAAACATTTAAAAATGTTCAACAGGAGGAGTCGGGTTTTACTCCAGGAATTATTTAGGATTAAAAGTTAAATGTAGATGTCTTATAGTTTTATATTTATATATATATATTTTTTTTGAGGACGTTTCGGGGGGGATGTAATGATGACAGTATAAGTTCTTCTTCAGGTGATTGAGCAGTACGTGTCGGGGGGGATGTGTGGATTCGACAGAGAGGGGAGCCCCATCTGGTATGATGTCATCGGTCCTCTGGACCCTAAAGGTCTGTTGCTATCGGCGACCAAACAGGACTTCGTGAAGTCGAAGATCAGACACACAGAGATGCTGCAGCGGGAGTGTAGGAGGCAGTCTGAGAAGGTCTGTGTCCTCTGTACTCTTCTTTTGTGTCCACTTGTCTCCTCTCCTCTCTCCTTCCCTCTTCTCTTCTCCTTTCTTCTCCTCTCATTTTCTCTCCTAACCTCCTCCCTCTCTCCCCTCCTCTCCTAACCTCCTCCCCTCCTCCCTCTCTCCCCCCTCCTCTATAACCTCCTAACCTCATCCCCTCTTCTCACCTCCTCCCTCTCTCCTCACCTCCTCCCTCTCTCCTCACCTCCTCCCTCTCTCCTCACCTCCTCCTCTCTCCCCTCCTCTCCTAACCTCCTCCCCTCCTCCCTCTCTCCCCCCTCCTCTATAACCTCCTAACCTCATCCCCTCTCCTCTCCTCCTTACTCTCTCCTAACCTCCTCCCCCCTCCTCCCTCTCTCCTCACCCCCTCCCCTCCTCTCCTCACCTCCTCCCTCTCTCCCCCCTCCTCCCTCTCTCCCCCCTCCTCCCTCTCTCCTCACCCCCTCCCCTCCTCACCTCCTCCCTCCCTCTCTCCTCCCCTCCTCTCTTCACCTCCTCCCTCTCTGTCTCAGTTGGGTCAGAACATTGAGGCGATCTCTCTGATCTACGACTGTGAAGGACTTGGACTGAAACACATCTGGAAACCTGCGATCGAGACGTATGGCGAGGTGAGAGAGCTGAAGTCGCATCACAATCACCACGTTTCATCACATGAAATATAATATAATGTGATGTGATGAATTACTGCTCTCCTGTGCTGCAGATCCTCACCATGTTTGAAGAGAACTATCCAGAGGGGCTGAAGAGAGTGTTTCTAATCAAAGGTGCTTCATCTTGTGACTGTTTCTCTATAAATCTCATTTTGTTCACTATGTTTTGTGTTTTTCATCTTGAGTTTGTGTCTTTGTGTCTTTGCTGCAGCTCCCAAAATGTTTCCCATGGCCTACAACCTCATCAAACACTTCCTGTGTGAGGAAACACGCCGTAAGATCATCGTTTTAGGAAGTAAGACGAGTGGACAATAAGAAAAAAGCCGCTCTGAAAGGCTGCACATTTATCATTTCATCATCTTAGCGTAGCATGTTAGCATGATCATGTTGCACACTGTAAAGACACTCTGTTACAGTAAAAGTACTAATACCACACTGTAAAGATACTCTGTTACAGTAAAAGTACTAATACCACACTGTAAAGATACTCTGTTACAGTAAAAGTATGAATACCACACTGTAAAGATACTCTGTTACAGTAAAAGTGCTAATACCACACTGTAAAGATACTCTGTTACAGTAAAGTACTAATACTACACTGTAAAGATACTCTGTTACAGTAAAGTACTAATACCACACTGTAAAGATACTCTGTTACAGTAAAAGTACTAACACCACACTGTAAAGATACTCTGTTACAGTAAAAGTACTAATACTACACTGTAAAGATACTCTGTTACAGTAAAAGTGCTAATACCACACTGTAAAGATACTCTGTTACAGTAAAAGTACTAATACTACACTGTAAAGATACTCTGTTACAGTAAAAGTACTAATACCACACTGTAAAGATACTCTGTTACAGTAAAAGTACTAATACTACACTGTAAAGATACTCTGTTACAGTAAAGTACTAATACCACACTGTAAAGATACTCTGTTACAGTAAAAGTGCTAATACCACACTGTAAAGATACTCTGTTACAGTAAAAGTACTAATACTACACTGTAAAGATACTCTGTTACAGTAAAAGTACTAATACCACACTGTAAAGATACTCTGTTACAGTAAAAGTATGAATACCACACTGTAAAGATACTCTGTTACAGTAAAAGTACTAATACTACACTGTAAAGATACTCTGTTACAGTAAAAGTACTAATACCACACTGTAAAGATACTCTGTTACAGTAAAAGTACTAATACTACACTGTAAAGATACTCTGTTACAGTAAAAGTACTAATACCACACTGTAAAGATACTCTGTTACAGTAAAAGTACTAATACGATACACTAAAGATACTCTGTTACGGTAAAGTACTAATACGATACACTAAAGATACTCTGTTACAGTAAAGTACTAATACCACACTGTGAAGATACTCTGTTACAGTAAAAGTACTAATACCACACTGTAAAGATACTCTGTTACAGTAAAAGTACTAATACTACACTGTAAAGATACTCTGTTACAGTAAAGTACTAACACCACACTGTAAAGATACTCTGTTACAGTAAAAGTACTAATACTACACTGTAAAGATACTCTGTTACAGTAAAGTACTAACACCACACTGTAAAGATACTCTGTTACAGTAAAAGTGCTAATACCACACTGTAAAGATACTCTGTTACAGTAAAAGTGCTAATACTACACTGTAAAGATACTCTGTTACAGTAAAGTACTAACACCACACTGTAAAGATACTCTGTTACAGTAAAAGTACTAATACCACACTGTAAAGATACTCTGTTACGGTAAAGTACTAATACCACACTGTAAAGATACTCTGTTACAGTAAAAGTACTAATACCACACTGTAAAGATACTCTGTTACAGTAAAAGTACTAATACCACACTGTAAAGATACTCTGTTACAGTAAAAGTACTAATACCACACTGTAAAGATACTCTGTTACAGTAAAAGTACTAATACTACACTGTAAAGATACTCTGTTACAGTAAAAGTACTAACACCACACTGTAAAGATACTCTGTTACAGTAAAGTACTAACACCACACTGTAAAGATACTCTGTTACAGTAAAAGTACTAATACTACACTGTAAAGATACTCTGTTACAGTAAAGTACTAATACCACACTGTAAAGATACTCTGTTACAGTAAAAGTGCTAATACCACACTGTAAAGATACTCTGTTACAGTAAAAGTGCTAATACTACACTGTAAAGATACTATGTTACAGTAAAGTACTAACACCACACTGTAAAGATACTCTGTTACAGTAAAAGTACTAATACCACACTGTAAAGATACTCTGTTACAGTAAAAGTGCTAATACCACACTGTAAAGATACTCTGTTACAGTAAAAGTGCTAATACTACACTGTAAAGATACTCTGTTACAGTAAAGTACTAACACCACACTGTAAAGATACTCTGTTACAGTAAAAGTACTAATACTACACTGTAAAGATACTCTGTTACAGTAAAGTACTAACACCACACTGTAAAGATACTCTGTTACAGTAAAAGTACTAATACCACACTGTAAAGATACTCTGTTACAGTAAAAGTACTAATACTACACTGTAAAGATACTCTGTTACAGTAAAGTACTAATACTACACTGTAAAGATACTCTGTTACAGTAAAGTACTAATACCACACTGTAAAGATACTCTGTTACAGTAAAAGTACTAATACTACACTGTAAAGATACTCTGTTACAGTAAAGTACTAATACTACACTGTAAAGATACTCTGTTACAGTAAAGTACTAATACTACACTGTAAAGATACTCTGTTACAGTAAAGTACTAATACCACACTGTAAAGATACTCTGTTACAGTAAAAGTACTAATACTACACTGTAAAGATACTCTGTTACAGTAAAGTACTAATACTACACTGTAAAGATACTCTGTTACAGTAAAGTACTAATACTACACTGTAAAGATACTCTGTTACAGTAAAGTACTAATACTACACTGTAAAGATACTCTGTTACAGTAAAGTACTAATACTACACTGTAAAGATACTCTGTTACAGTAAAGTACTAATACTACACTGTAAAGATACTCTGTTACAGTAAAGTACTAATACTACACTGTAAAGATACTCTGTTACAGTAAAGTACTAATACCACACTGTAAAGATACTCTGTTACAGTAAAGTACTAATACTACACTGTAAAGATACTATGTTACAGTAAAGTACTAATACTACACTGTAAAGATACTCTGTTACAGTAAAGTACTAATACCACACTGTAAAGATACTCTGTTACAGTAAAGTACTAATACTACACTGTAAAGATACTCTGTTACAGTAAAGTACTAATACTACACTGTAAAGATACTCTGTTACAGTAAAGTACTAATACCACACTGTAAAGATACTCTGTTACAGTAAAGTACTAATACTACACTGTAAAGATACTCTGTTACAGTAAAAGTACTAATACTACACTGTAAAGATACTCTGTTACAGTAAAAGTACTAATACTACACTGTAAAGATACTCTGTTACAGTAAAAGTACTAACACCACACTGTAAAGATACTCTGTTACAGTAAAGTACTAATACTACACTGTAAAGATACTCTGTTACAGTAAAGTACTAATACTACACTGTAAAGATACTCTGTTACAGTAAAGTACTAATACCACACTGTAAAGATACTCTGTTACAGTAAAGTACTAATACTACACTGTAAAGATACTCTGTTACAGTAAAGTACTAATACTACACTGTAAAGATACTCTGTTACAGTAAAGTACTAATACTACACTGTAAAGATACTCTGTTACAGTAAAGTACTAATACCACACTGTAAAGATACTCTGTTACAGTAAAGTACTAATACTACACTGTAAAGATACTCTGTTACAGTAAAAGTACTAATACCACACTGTATAGATACTCTGTTACAGTAAAAGTACTAATACTACACTGTAAAGATACTCTGTTACAGTAAAAGTACTAATACTACACTGTAAAGATACTCTGTTACAGTAAAAGTACTATCACCACACTGTAAAGATACTCTGTTACAGTAAAGTACTAATACTACACTGTAAAGATACTCTGTTACAGTAAAGTACTAATACTACACTGTAAAGATACTCTGTTACAGTAAAGTACTAATACCACACTGTAAAGATACTCTGTTACAGTAAAGTACTAATACCACACTGTAAAGATACTCTGTTACAGTAAAGTGCTAATACCACACTGTAAAGATACTCTGTTACAGTAAAGTACTAATACCACACTGTAAAGATACTCTGTTACAGTAAAGTACTAATACCACACTGTAAAGATACTCTGTTACAGTAAAGTACTAATACCACACTGTAAAGATACTCTGTTACAGTAAAGTACTAATACCACACTGTAAAGATACTCTGTTACAGTAAAAGTACTAATACCACACTGTAAAGATACTCTGTTACAGTAAAGTACTAATACCACACTGTAAAGATACTCTGTTACAGTAAAGTACTAATACTACACTGTAAAGATACTCTGTTACAGTAAAGTACTAATACTACACTGTAAAGATACTCTGTTACAGTAAAGTACTAATACTACACTGTAAAGATACTCTGTTACAGTAAAGTACTAATACTACACTGTAAAGATACTCTGTTACAGTAACCATTAGCAATAGTTACTCGTTGATGACCTTCCTGTGTTTGTAGGTAACTGGCAGGAGGTGTTGCGTAAACACATCGACCCGGAGCAGCTTCCTGTGGTCTACGGAGGAACCCTGACCGACCCGGACGGAGACCCTCGCTGCAGAACCATGGTGAGAGAGGAGAACCATGGTGAGAGAGGAGAACCATGGTGAGAGAGGAGAACCATGGTGAGAGAGGAGAACGGGGGGAGAGAGGAGAGCAGGGGGAGAGAGGAGAACAGGGGGAGAGAGGAGAACCATGGTGAGAGAGGAGAACAGGGGGAGAGAGGAGAGCGGGGGGAGAGAGGAGAACCATGGTGAGAGAGGAGAACAGGGGGAGAGAGGAGAGCAGGGGGAGAGAGGAGAACGGGGGGAGAGAGGAGAACAGGGGGAGAGAGGAGAGCAGGGGGAGAGAGGAGAACCATGGTGAGAGAGGAGAACCATGGTGAGAGAGGAGAACCATGGGGAGAGAGGAGAACAGGGGGAGAGAGGAGAGCGGGGGGAGAGAGGAGAGCGGGGGGAGAGAGGAGAACGGGGGGAGAGAGGAGAGCGGGGGGAGAGAGGAGAGCGGGGGGAGAGAGGAGAACGGGGGGAGAGAGGAGAACCATGGTGAGAGAGGAGAGCGGGGGGAGAGAGGAGAACGGGGGAGAGAGGAGAGCGGGGGGAGAGAGGAGAACGGGGGAGAGAGGAGAACGGGGGAGAGAGGAGAGCGGGGGGAGAGAGGAGAACGGGGGAGAGAGGAGAGCGGGGGAGAGAGGAGAGCGGGGGGAGAGAGGAGAGCGGGGGGAGAGAGGAGAACGGGGGGAGAACAGGGGGAGAGAGGAGAACATGGGGAGAGAGGAGAGCGGGGGGAGAACAGGGGGAGAGAGGAGAACATGGGGAGAGAGGAGAACGGGGGGAGAACAGGGGGAGAGAGGAGAACATGGGGAGAGAGGAGAACGGGGGGAGAACAGGGGGAGAGAGGAGAACGGGGGGAGAGAGGAGAACGGGGGGAGAGAGATGAGAGCAGGAGGAGAGAGGAGAGCGGGGGGAGAGAGGAGAGCGGGGGGAGCTGTGGGAGAGTCTTTCTAAATGGCGGGACTGAACCGGTGGATGTTTCCAGATAAAGTCCGGCGGTACGGTTCCCAGCTCGTACTACGTTCAGGACTCGGTGACGGTTCAGTACGACAGCAGTGTGACCGTCAGCCGGGGATCCGACTTCCAGCTGGAGTTTGATGTTTCAGCAGCCAGCAGCCTTCTGAGGTACAACACAAGTATTTCAACCTCCAGCAGCCTTCTGAGGTACAACACAAGTATTTCAACCATCAGCAGCCTTCTGAGGTACAACACAAGTATTTCAACCTCCAGCAGCCTTCTGAGGTACAACACAAGTATTTCAACCTCCAGCAGCCTTCTGAGGTACAACACAAGTATTTCAACCTCCAGCAGCCTTCTGAGGTACAACACAAGTATTTCAACCTCCAGCAGCCTTCTGAGGTACAACACAAGTATTTATTTTAATATTTAGCAGCTGAAAATATTATACTTGTTTTATCAGCTCGGTACGACATGAATCTTCATAATTGTATGAGAATCGCTTACAAACACGCTTACAAACACGCTTACATGCACATATATGCATATATATGATGCTTGAATACTGACATAATAGACATGTAAGAAATCAAATATACAAGCTACAGTACTGATTGTGTGAATTAACATGGTGGCCAGTTTGTTTATTTTTGCAGATGCAGCAGTTCAAATATACAGTTTGATAATTACATCAGACACCATGTGTTTCCTCCCAGGTGTCAGTTTGCCAGTGACGGAGCAGATATCGGGTTCGGCGTGTACCGTCGGACCAAAGAGGGCGGCGGTCAGAAGGTGTCCGAGATGCTTCAGGTTCTGCCCAGCGAACGCTACAACAGTCACCTGGTCCCTGAAGACCGCAGCCTCACCTGCCCCGAGCCCGGCGTCTGTGAGTCCTACTGAGTGAAGGCTGTTAGATTAAAGAGCTGAAAGCATGAAGGCAAGGCAGCTTTATTTAAAGGGACAGTGTGTGAGATTTGGTGACATCAAGTGGTGAGTTTGTAGATTGCAACCAACTGAAACTTCCCCGTGTGCCAAAATCAGAATGAACTCCATATGGAGATAGAAATGCTTTATTCTGGGCCAACAGTGGACCGGTCTCTGCTGGAGGATCTGGGTCTGTCCACGGTGGACCGGTCTCTGCTGGAGGATCTGGGTCTGTCCACGGTGGACCGGTCTCTGCTGGAGGATCTGGGTCTGTCCACAGTGGACCGGTCTCTGCTGGAGGATCTGGGTCTGTCCACGGTGGACCGGTCTCTGCTGGAGGATCTGGGTCTGTCCACGGTGGACCGGTCTCTGCTGGAGTCTGAGCTGAAGGAGGTTCTGGTGAACCTGCATGAGTTCATCTGGTTTCACCAGAATCCGACCCGGTGGCTCCGATGACGAGCATCAAGAACAACTCTATAGAAACAGACCATCTCCTCTCTGAGGGTCTCTGATAGAGGATCAGGACTAAACTGAGACTGGTTCATAGAGGATCAGGACTACACAGAGACTGGTTCAGGACCAGATACATGTTCCTCACAGTACCTTTAACTCACTCTCGTTTCCTTGTTTCTGCAGACGTGCTGTGTTTTGATAACAGCTACAGCTTCCTGCAGTCTAAGAAGGTGAGCTACAAAGTCGAGGTTCTTCCTCCTGCGGACGGACAGATGGCGAGTCCTCACAGCCGAGCAGACCGGAGGCTGTGAGGACCGACAGCGCGGATCCACGAGTGACGGCGTTCGCCGAGTATCGCCGATCACTGACGCAACATCGATGCTTTTACATCGGGGCACAAACACGAGCTGTGGACTCCGCTGAACATTGTGTTTGTATCAGTTCAGTGTTCGTAGTCAGCCGGCGGTAACTTGATTAAAAGTGTTACTTTTTGTGGAGCATTTAGCAGCTAAAGTAACACACACATCCCTCAGCAGTTCATTGATTGTCATGGCAGCAATATGAAACAATAGGCACTTTAAAATGCATGTTATAAACCGACGTTCTTCAGGAGAAATCAGTCAGAAGGGACTCAGGTTTCTGTGATGCATAAGAGAACGCACTGAGTGATGTCACGGTGTACTCACACACCCTGCAGTACACGTGACATCACCGCCGCCACGAGACTCTCTGCAGGAGTTGAGTTGCTCTTTAAAGCGTATCGCTGAACAGATTTAACTTTACTGCTGGTTACACACTTTTCTCTCTACTTGAGTTCACTTTTTTAAAAAACACTTGAAACACATCTCAGGATCGACTGTCCACCCAGAACAGCGATGTTTCCACTGTTTGAAGTCCAAGAGGGGAATATTCACAGCGTGGATTGTGCTGCTTTATATCACAAAAATGAATCCCATAACTGAACAGTTTATGAACAGCACATAAACGTGTAGAACTCTGAACACAGAGGTCTGGAGATGTTTAAACTAATGATATGAAGAGAAACGGCTGCAGGTAGATCATCAATGAGATAAAGATTTACTGAGAATGCAGGACGATGATGAAGATCAATATTATCTTTAGAACGTGTTTCAGCAGCATGTCAAAGGTTAACGGCGTGAACTCGTTGGTCATTTAATGACTGAAGCTTCACGGTGTTGTACTTTCAGAAGACGTTGAACGAAGAAGAGACGTCACTGAAGAGACGGAAGGAGAAACGTTACGTCCGTCCAGTAGATTTCTGTCATAATTCAACATTTATTCTGCTCATAACTGTTTAAATCTGTTATTAGATTGTTGTGTAATGTGTGGAAATGAAGGATGTTTTTATGCTAAATCTAAATATTGAAAAACAACTTGAAGTTGTTACGATGACGGGTTTTACAAAATATATGTTTTTAATTGATGAAGAATTCTGTTACGTTTAATTTGTGTATTTCTTGTAATAAAAGCAGAAATTGTGTTGAACAGAAACTGTTGGTATTTAATATTCTAATCTAAAACACGATAATATAAACTACAACCCCAATAATTCACCTGACAATTATAATCTTCATTCAATTTTAATTATATATATAAATTATTATTATTTAATTATATTCTTCCAAAATGTTAAACCACTATAATATACACAATATGTATATATATTATTCATTAATCAGTGAAGATAAGCGGATGTGTAACATTAAAATAATCTCCTAAATCTTAATCATTTACAAGCAACACAAATAAATATGTTTACAGTAATTTCACACAGAATCACGTGAACTGGTTTGACCACCAGGTGGCAGTGAGAGGAAGTGTTATGTTACAGAACTGTCACTAAATATTAGGAGCTAATAAAGAAATATTAAAATAACAGTTTAATACAGTGATTTAAAGTTCAAATACTTAAAAAGGTAAAAGGTATATTTGAGCGACACTCGTTGAATTAAAAGTACCATCAAGACAGTTATTATTATTGTATGATCATAATAAGACTTTCAATAATATCTGTCATAGAATTTGCATTGTTTTGTACTTGTCATTATTATTATTGTTAACATGTGAAGTCCACGCTGTGCAGCTATGTTAGTAAACACATGCGTTCTTAATGCGGTTATTATTTAATATGTTATTATAATTATTACTATCATCACATTATTGTTATTATTATACAGACAGATGAAGTCCCAGTAGCAGAGCAGGCCTGGCTCGGTGGCAGAGGGGTGCGGGATGGTGCGGGATGGGGGGGGGGGGGGGGGGGGCACAGCTGACATGTGCTGTTGCATAACAGAAGAGCAGCTGGCTCCGGATACAAGTGGAGGATGAGAGACCTCTGGCTGCAGCAGCAGCATCTCTATCCGCGGTGTGCCGCATTGCCCCGCGAGACAACAACAAGGGGGGGGGGGGGGGGGGGTGACGTAGGGTGCATCATGCATCTTTTTGGGATGTTTACCTGCTGCAGAAATGCACAGATCAACAAAAAAAGATGAAGAGTGAGCGAGGAGAAGGAGAAGGAGGAGAAGAGTTTGTTTATTAGCTCTACCTGTCGCTGTCCGGTAGGCGGTGATAACGTGTGTGTGTGTGTGTGTGTGTGTGTGTGTGTGTGTGTGTGTGTGTGTGTGTGTGTGTGTGTGAGTGTGTGTTGTGTGTGAGTGACGGGCCGGCGGGGGGGGGGGGGAGGCGGAGCCGCTCGGACATGAGTAAATGACGTCAGCCCCCGGGTCGCCGAGCAGTGAAACAAACATGGCGACAGAATGGAGCGGGCAGCAGGGTTACATTCTCGCCGTCATTATCTTCCTGTGGAGCGCGGTCAGCGGACGCACGGAGACTACGGCGGCCGCTGCAGCGGCGTCCGGCGGCAGGAGCGGCGGCAGCGGAAGCGGCGGACAGGTGCTCGGCATGCGGCTGGAGAGGAGCGACAAGCCGTCCGGCACCAATGACGACGGTGTCATCCAGGTGACCGAGGAGAGCACCGTGCAGCTCCGGTTTTACGGGGTGCAGCTCCACTCGGGCGCCTGGACGCAGATCCGCTTCACGGAGCTCACGGACGGCGGCGAGGAAGAGGAGGAAGAGGAGGAGGAGGAGGCGGTGGCTGTGGCGGCTGCGAGGTGGGGCAGCGGCATGATGGAGGAACCGGACAGGACCTGCACCGACTTCACGAAGGACATCAGCGTCGGGACCTTCATGAACGTGAGCGGCCGAGGCACGTCCGGTGTGCTCACCGTGCGCGTTAAACCGCTCCGCAAGAGCGAGCCGCAGAAGGAGTACGCCTTGTGCACGCGCCACGCTGACGGCAGCAGGTGGGTGCAGCTGGGCGACAGCGACGGCCGGCTGCTGGTGCTGGAGGAGAAGAAGTCCATGCTGCCCATGTGGCTGCAGCTCATCGTCATCTGCTGCCTGCTGGTGCTCTCCGGCATGTTCAGCGGGCTGAACCTGGGCCTGATGGCTCTGGACCCGATGGAGCTGCGCATCGTGCAGAGCTGCGGCAGCGACAAGGAGAGGAGCTACGCCCGGAAGATCGAGCCCATCCGCAGCAAAGGGAACTACCTCCTCTGCTCCTTGTTGCTGGGGAACGTCCTGGTGAACACCACCCTCACCATCCTCCTGGACGACCTGATCGGGTCCGGTCTGGGCGCCGTGGTGGCCTCCACCGTCGGCATCGTGATCTTCGGGGAGATCGTGCCCCAGGCGCTGTGCTCGCGCCACGGCCTGGCGGTGGGCGCCAACACCATCGCGGTGACCAAGTTCTTCATGTTCCTCACCTTCCCGGTGTCCTTCCCCGTCAGCAAGCTGCTGGACGTGCTGCTGGGCCAGGAGATCGGCACCGTGTACAACCGGGAGAAGCTGGTGGAGATGCTGAAGGTGACGGAGCCCTACAACGACCTGGTGAAGGAGGAGATGAACATGATCCAGGGCGCCCTGGAGCTCCGCACCAAGACCGTGGAGGACGTCATGACGCTGGTGGGCGACTGCTTCATGATCCAGGCGGACGCCGTGCTGGACTTCAACACCATGTCGGTGATCATGGAGAGCGGCTACACGAGGATCCCCGTGTACGACGACGAGCGCTCCAACATCGTGGACGTCCTGTACGTCAAGGACCTGGCCTTCGTGGACCCGGACGACTGCACCACCCTGAAGACCATCACCAAGTTCTACAACCACCCGGTGCACTTCGTGTTCCACGACACCAAGCTGGACGCCATGCTGGAGGAGTTCAAGAAAGGTGTGTGTGTGTGTGTGTGCGTGCATGTGCGTGTGTGTGTGTGTGTGTCCTGCAGAGAGAAACCAGCTCCTCTCTGGTTTCTGGTTGTTTTAAACCTGCAGCCATCTTTGCATCCACA
This sequence comes from Melanostigma gelatinosum, assembly GCF_949748355.1. Classification (NCBI taxonomy): domain Eukaryota; kingdom Metazoa; phylum Chordata; class Actinopteri; order Perciformes; family Zoarcidae; genus Melanostigma; species Melanostigma gelatinosum. Next base: position 1,563,195 of record NC_136651.1, on the reverse strand, counting down.
CAAACGACTTCCTGTCCGTCCAATCAGAATCCGTGTGTATCGATCACATGTGATGCAACACATACACATCATCGTCACCTTCATCATCCTCATCTCTATGTTTAAAAAGTCTGTGAGTAGTTTCACTAGACACGAGTATACTAATATTTATTGTGTCTCTACAAACTTGTACTTACTTTATACTTCTACATCTCAGAGCTACATTTTGTACTTTTCACTGTACTACATCTCAGAGGTACATATTGTACTTTTCACTGTACTACAGCTCAGAGGTACATATTGTACTTCTTACTCTACTCAACATCATGTAAAGTATCCTCACACTACGGTTCTTATATCTTACGACGTCATTTTTCATTCGTTGTCCAACTAAAGTTCAGCAACACGAGTGATTTTCTACTCGTGACACAAAAAGGAAAACTTTTACGCGACTAAAATACCAATAAGTAAATGAACTGAAGAACTACCCATCCCCAGCAGCTGAAGGCAGCAATAGTTATTCTTCCAGCTTGAGCTCCAACATCCCGTCAACACATCTGGATGTTATCTGGCCTCGCATGACGATGAAGTTCTGCGTGTTGATGTCGGGATGTTGCATCACAGCCGGCGGTTCATTGATCGGCTGCTCAGAGCTTCAGAGTTTATCCTCCGTCAGCGCAGCAGCTCATCAGTGCAATCCGCTGCCGATGGGATCGCACTGTGCACGTTCAGGCGCACCGGATTAGTGCGGGAAATCTCAGCGCTGATATCCACACCTCGGAAAAACAAAGCCGGGCGTCGCAACAATAAAGCAGCGGCTCAGCTTGTGATGATGATGATGATGATGATGAAGCTATTTCAAGATGTCAGATGTTTTCTGTAAACACGACACGTAAACTTTGTTATTCTGTATTTGAATAGAACTATTAGTGGCTATTTGTAGCGCTTGTGTTATTGATTCATCACAAATCAGATAATCTGTCATTGTTGTTTCAGACGTCACAGAGGTGATGAGTTGTGTATTAATATCTGGAGTCTGGATCCCAGCAGACGGAGTTATTGATCCTGTAATGTTTGGAGTTCAGCTCCGGATGCTGCCAAATAAATCACAACCATTGATCCTGGAGAACGTCACACGTCTGCATGTGATCTGTGTGAGAGGAACACTTCACAGCTTTATTACATTTGTTTGTTTGTGTCACTGAGAAATCATTCATGGACCAGAAACTCTCCTTTAAAGTCAAGCAGTCTGATGGTTTTTATCTTCTAGTTATTATTTATTTTCATCCCATCGTCGATGAAATGTATGAAAACAGTGAAAAAGCCTTTTGTATCTTCTCAAACACCGATGTGGCGTCTTAAAATGTCTCGTTTCAGTCCGACCAACAGTCTAAAAGCCCAAAAACGTTCAGTTTAATAACATTTATGAGAAAGAAAATCACTTTAGAAGCTGGATGATTTGGCATTTTGGTTTGAAAAATGACAATTAAGCGATTCTGAAAATAGTTTGAGATTAATTTGCTTTAACTTGACGTGAAGTCACTGATGTGACCTCTGACCTTCCTGTGATGATGATGATGTGACTTAGGGCTGGGCGGTATACCGGTTTTACTTTCCCGTATGATATGAATTTTTCATATACCGTCATACCGATGCACAGCCGAAACAACTTCTGTATAATATATATGATATATTGTTCGCCGCTGAGCGCGCGACGGTCGGAGGAACCGAGTCATGGTTTACTGTATAACAACAACCAACAGTCTGCTAGCAGCTGAGAGGCTGTCGCTCCAGTAACGTTACATTAAAGAACAGAACAGAGCGATGCAGGATGAACAAAGACTGAACAATAAAAGGTATTGAGGTTGACACAGATGCAGATTACCGCTGATCACCGTAATATGTGGTATTAATATGTGTGGAATTAATCTGCAGATGCTCCGCTTCAAAATGAGACCAAACTTGTCTCTGGATGTTAGTTTTAATGGGACTGTTGATCGTTAAGACGAGTGAGGAGTCAGTAAATGTGTTTGAAGGATCTTGAGTGAACATCAAAGTTCTACTGATGGTCCAGTAGTTTGTGAGACGAGCTGTTTTCAAAGCTTCATGTGTTAAAGCTGCATTCTCTCTAGTGACCACCAGGGGGCGACTCCTCTGGTTGTATAGAAGTCTATAGAAAATGACTCTACTTCTCTCTTGATTTATTACCTCAGTAAACATTGTAAACATGAGTTTATGTCTCAATCTCTAGTTTCAAGTCTTCTTCAATACAGCATGATGTTCATTTAGTACATTATGGTCCATTTAGAGCAGGGGTGCCCAATACGTCGATCGCGATCGACCGGTCGATCGCGGAGGTAGTGCGGGTCGATCTCATTCCATTCAAAAGAAATGAGATGTCCTCATG